>NC_068984.1:21659188-21662204 GCF_001194135.2 Octopus bimaculoides
ATATATATATATATATATATATATACTGAGGGTGATAAATTGAATATTAATTTCAATTTAAAACCAGTGGTCTAGCATATAAAAATCTGATAATCAGAATAATTGTATTACATGCGTATAAGAAGGGATGACCACTAAGTGGACATCCAATATGCTAGAAAGAGGTCATCAACGACCCAACCACAAAGAAAAATAATGTTCTCCATAAAAAAATTCAGCAAGCACGAGAGCATAGACAGGCAAGATAAAATAAAAAATATATAAAATAAAGAATTGTGTACTGGTTTCGCTATCAACTTTTTTACTTACGTAAAAACGTCCGTGGTTCGTCAGCAAAATCGTTCTTAAACAATATAATTTGCAGAACTATACACGAATTGTCTTCATAAAATTTGACGTGCGTACAGTTCTACCGATTACATTGAGGTTATTTTCAAATGTCTCAGCTCTGGCGCGCTAAATTCCGGAAACAGTTCTGCAGAGGATAATTCACTACAGTATATGTTGCCAGCTAGAGAACATAATTATTAAAATTTATATTTATATACTGAGGGTGATAAATAAATCATTAGAAGGTAGTTATACAATATTTGTATTGCCTCGCCTTAAGCTCTCAACTCCTAGTGGAGACGCAGAGGCTTCGTTGTAATATATGTCATTTCTGATGCATCTCAAATCTCCTGTCCTTGTTCATGTTTAATCATAATCACAACCGAGAGGGAGAGAGAGAGAGAGAGATAGAGAGAGAGAAAGAGAGAAAGAGAGAGAGAAAAAAAAAGAGAGAGAGAGAGAGAGAGAGAGAGAAAGAGAGAAGGAACACTGCAGTATTGAGTTGGTACTTCATTTATCGAATGTGAAAGAGTTAAAATCAAAGTTCATTACAGTGGGATTTGAGCTCGAAGTACAGAAATCCGAAGCATACACTGCAAGTGATTTTATCCGACTCTATTTTGACTCTACCTTAAGTAAAGTATTAGTAGCAGTTATGTAAGTAGTATTATTAACTGCTGTATCTAATATGTCGAACCACAATGTAGAAACCTTCTCCGAATAATTGGGTGATTTCTTGTGACACTTGGAACATGTTAGTTTGTTGTCAAGGTTATACTTTTACAGTTCCAGATGAAGTAAAGCGTTACTATAAACATCCTTTCCGTTCAAAAGTTGACAATATTCTGCGCCCTACATTATTTGCTGAAAGATCTAGTAGCTTAAATTGGCTCACTACAATTGACAATATCAATAACAGAAGAGAACCATTGAAATGTTTCATTAAACACCTTCATGGGATACTTTAGGTATGCAAAAAACCATTCATACTTTAAATTTAGTTTTAAGGTTTATAAGAGACCGTTTACACCTTAAATTTAAATTACCATAGAATCAAGTTTTGTAGTTTGGCTTTTCAAAACAAGCGTTCTCCTTTTCTCTGATCACTAACATCTATTTATCCCTCATACAAAATGCCTGTTTTCTGCACTTATTACAATATGGCGTCTAACGACAGCACTTCATACAAAATTGCGTCTAACATCAGCGTTTCCTACAACAGTTATTATTGCAACATTAATTCTTACAAGAGAGCTTACTATAACGGTAATTTTTATTATAATGTTGGTTCCTATAGTGTTACCTCTTACAAGATTGTGTTTTGTTTTTAGGAAATTGCATCATGCAAAAAACTGAGAATATGTGTGTGTGAGAGAGAGAGAAAGAAAGAGAGAGAGAGAGTGGCGGAGAGAGAAAGATAGGGTTTTGGAAGAGAGAAGCGGAAAAGAATTTTTATGAGAGAAAGAATAATAGATGCGGATCAAGAAGAGAATGAGAGAAGCAAAGAAGGATTTAGAGAGAAAGACAGAATAGTTAAGAATGAAAGGTGGAGTGAAAAGGAGAAAAAGGGAAAACGATAAATAACAGTAGTAGTAGTAGTAGTAGCAGTAGAAGAAGAAGAAGAAAAAGAAATGGAAAAGGAGATAGGGGTAGAAAAAGAACTAGAAGGAAACTAGGAAGAAGAAGTTGAAAAGGAGAAGATATAGAATGAGAGAATAAAGGAAAAGAAAGACAGGGAAGAAGAAAGACAATATAGATAGTAGAAAGTAGCTATAATCGACAGAGGAATATTTGTGAGAGTAATTGACGTCATTTTTTAATTTTAGAAATGTTTGTGTTGACAATGATTGAAGACATATTAACCAGAAACACACAAGTACCATCAATCATTTTCAGAATTCTTGAAATATCAGGAATGATATGTATGGAAATCATACGTTCATCACTCATGCTGGAAAAGGTTATTAGAAAGTTTGAAACCTATTGAAAGCCTAAAATATATGGAGGGAGATGCATTCAATACATCGCTTTTTCAAAACCTTCAGGTTTTTATGGCTAAATTATGAGCACCACAAGGATCATGTGACCTCCAAGTCAACGAGATTTCATGACGGGAGACCATGACCGTTTCATGACTTCCGAGGTTGGTGAGAACAACGACTTTTGTATGACTACTGACATTAAGCGAGATCATGACCCTCGATGACCTTCGACATTGGTAAGGCCATGACCTTTGTTACCTTTGAAATTAGGTGAGATAGATGCAGTCGATCTTTTAGTTTCAACCCTCGAAGTCAACACGTTTAGGAAATATATTTGGTAGGAAGGGTATTCCAGAGGAGATGAAAAGATTGGCTGAAGTATTGCATACGCAAGGTAGGATCGAGAGAAGATGATGTAAGACTAATTAGTTCTGAGGAGGAAAGAGCATAGTAGAAGCGATAGAATAGGCAACAAGAGAAAATATATTACTAACTTGTTAAAAACATCTGCTTTTCGGATTGTAATATTACAAATGATGTGGTAGCGAATTCGATATTAGTTATTGCTTTCAAATTTTCGTCTTCTCACTTTTTTATTCCTTTTCGACTACCATCTATCATGAGAGATGAAAATTATCCGAAAAGGCGATTGTATGACAATGCGCATATATATATATATATATATATATATATATATATATATA
>NC_068984.1:21662328-21663366 GCF_001194135.2 Octopus bimaculoides
ACACACACACACACACACACACACACACACAGAGATATATATATATATATATACGCAGGCTCTGCAGTGTTGACTTTAACTGAGACTCAGTCCCATCTCATGGCTCGCCACGTCATCCCACACTGCCCTTGCCCGGGCACGATCTGTGGACCGTGCCTCTGCTCTTTCTCCTCGCACTCGCCCCGCCCTTACCCGGCTCTCGCCTACGCTGTCATATCTGCCCCTACCTTTCCAACACCATTATCCTCGTTGGCACTCATCACTGTTCCTATCACGTCACCGACTCCTTTACCTGCACCTCTAGTAATGTTATTTACTGCATCTCCTGCTCTCTCTGTCCTTCCAAGTGCATTGGTCAAACGGGACACCGTTTCGCTGACCGGTTTGCGGAGCACCTCCGAGTCAACAGACTCGGCAATGACACCCCGGCCTCGTCCACATCCTCACTACCGGCCATTCACTACAATATCTGTCTGTGTTCGGACTGATTTTGCACAGGGCCACTCGGACTCCCGCCTTCGCCGTGAACAGAAATTAATCTTCTCTCTTCATTCCTTTGCATCATATGGGCTCAACTCACTGCATCTCTTCATCTGACACCAACACCACGCGGACTCCCGCACACCTCCCACATTCAACTGCCCCCTCCACCTACACACCGACTTACCGACTACCTCTGTACCCTCACTACACACCACTGTACAAATATCCATACACAGTTCAACTCATTACTCACTTCACACACCATTACACACGCACAAACACATTGCCATTTCGCACACACTAGCACCGAACACTTCCCAGTACCCACACCGCACGCCATTGTCCACATACCTACACACAATCTTCAATAGCACCACCAAACATATCACTATATCTCTTTCATTCAGCCTCTTTTTTCCTGTCATCTCGCCATGTTGGACAGTTGAACGTTGCACATTTTCTCTCTCTCCGTATTTTTCATTCTCTCTCCATTTTTTTCTTCTTAATCCTTTCTGTCGAAGAGCATAGGCTCGAAACATAAAAGACTTTTCCATT
>NC_068984.1:21663919-21669597 GCF_001194135.2 Octopus bimaculoides
CACACACACACACACACACACACGCACACACATACACTCAAACGTATCCAAATTCGCTTATACAGAGACACAGGCAAATGTATACACGCTAGTAGAAATTTCGGAAATTTGATACGATTGAGTAATGGCGCAACTTTATGTATCATTATCACAATGTATAATAAATCTATTAAGAATTTTTCTCCCATATGTCCCTCGAGAGAAACGAGCAAACGATGTTTTGAATCTGCAATTAATTATCTTTTAATTTGCGGTTTATTTTCATGTCAAACGATATTGCTCGTGAAGGAGGGGTGGGGGAAGACAAACACAGAAAGAAAAAATATCGAGAGATGAAAACAAAACAGGCATATAATATATATGTGTGTGTCTCTATATAATCGTATATGAAATATATATAGGTATACACACACACACACACACACACACACACACATATATATACACATACATTTATATGTATGTATATTTTTCTAAGTATATACATACATTTGTATGTATGTGTATGTATGTATGTATATATATATATAAATTTGCATAAATTTACATGAATGCATAACACAAACACACATATTGATATATGCATATTTATGTCTATGTATATATATATATATATATATATATATATATATATATATACACATATATGCATATTGATGTCTATGTATATAAAATGAAAAAATAAGAATATATTTCTCCCCCCCCCTCTCTCTCACTCTCTCTCTCTCTCTCTATATATATATATATACACACATTGAAAAAACACGTCATACAATGAAAACGAAATAAAATACAATTTTATAACAAAAATAAAAGAATGAACAGCTGAAAATTATATATAAAAACAAAAGAAGAAATAAAAAAGTAAAAAAGATACTGATAATGAAATCTGTTTGATAAACCAGCAAGCTATTTGGTTATGTTCAAGACTGATTTAATTGTTAATAATTAGTATGTCTGTATATATGTATGTCTGTGCTTATATTTGTATATGAGTGTATATGCATATATATATATATATATGTTTGTATAAATAAGTATCTATGAAGGTATATATATATATATGTTTATATGTATTTGTTAATCAAATTTAACTGAAATATATATAGTAGATAAAATATGATTTAGAAGTTTGACCAACTCAATCAAATACTATCATAAACTATATATTCTCAGCATTCTCTTGGGTAAATTAAAAACCATATCAGCAATTAATGAATAATATATCTATCACACAGCAATGTGATAAACGAATCAGTTGAATGAATTTTAGTCCTCAGAGCCATCCAGTTTTTTGCTTAAATTCACTGCGGTGAAGGCAATAGAATATATGTCATAGCTGACACTCGCTTCCTTTATAACGAACAGTTATTGCACAAAGGCAAGTTAAGCAGCTAACAACTGTGTATTAACATATAGAAAAATCTAGGTATTTCAAATACCACGCAACATAAATTCTTGATTTATTAAAATCATCTCCGCCTCTAGACGATGTATCATAATTAACAAATGGCAAATAAGACCGGCTCCACTTATTAACAAGAGTTAATCTTAAGATTCAAAGATTCTCCAAAGCTGACATGCTGTAAAGGAAAAGGATAGGTGTATAGTCTAAAGATAAGAGGACAGTCGAAGACGTGTTTCCGGTTTATTAGAAGTCATGAGCACAATAAATCCCCGAGCCGCTAGAAATAATAGTCAAATTGCTACAGGGTATTAACGGATAGGTTTGATACTGTAATTCTAGATATACACAAAAGTGAGATTGTTATGATTGGAAGATCTGTAATTGTATGTCTGACGAAGTATGAATGACAAATAGTTCTAAACAGCAGCCACGACAAGCCAATGAGAAAGCTTCTATTTGGCTTTTTTAGACCTGGTAAAAATAAAAACAAAAGCTCCTTCAAATTATAATCCTCGATGTATAGTATACGTGGCCTTAGCTTCCTTGTTTTAGGTCACCGGGTAAAGTAAAGTTAACTTTTCGAGTCATGCCAACTCACAAAAGCCGGTTTTCCGGTTTTCATGGCATAAAAATTCCCCACCTGGGGGGATGCCGGTCCATCATAGAATTACTCATTTTTGCCAGCTGAGTGAACTGGAGCAATGTGAAATGAAGTGTTATGTCCGAGAACATAATTTAGCCATAAAAACCTGAAGGTTTTGAAAAAGAGATGTATTGAATGCATCTCTCTTTATACATTTTGTGTGCGAAAAGATAAAGGCATCCTCTCGGATTTATCATTCTTGATCTAGATTGACATCGAGAATGTAAAAGCGAGAGAGAGAGAGAAAGTATTACTTGCCTGGTATTCATTCTTAGCTGGATAGACCGGAGCAACGTGAAATTATTTGCCTTACTGAAGGACTGAGTGCACCGAGCAGCCTTGGAATCGAACCCACAACTTTGTGTATGATCGTGAACCCAACATCTTAACTATTAGGTCACGCACCCTCATACACCCCACACTCACCCCTCCAAAAATACACATGTATATACATATGAAAATTTTAAATATACAGAAAAATCATTGAATATTTAAATGTTATATTTCGAGATGGTCATTTATTTTTTAATGCCGTGTTTATTTGGCAAAAAGTAAAGAAAACGACCATCTCGAAATATAACAATATTTGCTCCAACACACGATTTCACATGAGGAATCTTGCAAAGCAAACTCATAAAAGTCAAATATTTATTAAATGAAATATAATTATCAAAGCTTTATATTTAGAATTTCAATTTGAAATTTTTCATAATTTTAAAATGAAATACATGATTTTTCGCAGTGGATCTAGTTTGAGCTCGCGGCGTACCAGTGTGTCGATTTCACTGTTTGGAGACCAAGGGTCTAATAAGTGCATCTTTTTGCTTGAACCGATTCCGTCTCCTTCCTCCTCCCTGTCGATATTTGTTTTATATTCTCAGATGTAAGACGATACAGCAGTAAATACAATGTACCGTAAAGACTAAAACTGAACACCTTGTTTGTCATCCCCTCCCTCTCTCTCTCTTATATCTGCTACTGGCTCTTACAACCGCTGACATCTTGTACGATCTCTGACCTAAACGACATTACCCACGGCGAGACTCAAGATAAATGATTCGTGATGTGAAGTAGGTGACCGCAGGTCATCAATACTGCGGAAATAGATGGCGACAATAACAACAGGAACAACAGCAATACTAACATGATGGTGATGATCATCATCAACATCATCGTCATCATCGTCATCATCAACATTATCACCACCACCACCACCACCAACAACAACAACAACAACATTTTGTTGAATATCTTACAGCAACAATATTTGTAGTATTATGGATGATGGTGATGATGATGATAGTGATGCTTAAGACACTGATGATAATGTTGCTCTTAGTAGCGGGGATGACGATGATTCTGCTGATAATAAGGGCGAGGTTAATAACGATAATGATGGTAAGGACGACGGCGTCGACGATATTAATTAGACAATCAACCAAAAGTAAATTAACAAAACAATCACAATAACAAAACATACACACACACACACACACACAAAGAACAACCTGCAGTTCCATATCATATGCTTCAACCGCACCACTCCCTCCATTTTCACCATAACCAACACCTTCACCACCACTACTACCGAAACTACCACCACCACCACCACCAAACCAAAACCATCACCACCACCACCACCACCACCAAATCCACCACCACCACCAAACCAAAACCACCACCAAGACTACCACCACCACCACGACCAACATCATCAGCATAGTCATCGTCGTCGTCGTTGTCGTCGTCAACAAGCCGCACAAGAAAATAGTTTTAGCGACATGGATGAAGTGGATGCAGTTGATAAAATAACAAGTAAAAATAAACTGAAACGGTCTGACACACAGGAGTTCAAGTTTTACTGAAGTCAGTGCGAGTCAGTAAGGTTAGTAGATGAAGGGCGCTTCTGGATCTGCTAGAAATAACACGCATATATCTTCCAAATCACACCCTACTGCCTCGAAAACGGGACACGTTACATCAGTATTTCTCGTACTGGGTGGATTGGGTTTCTGTAAAGATTGCAAAATGAGCGGAGCAGAAAATTTGCTATGTTTAATAAAGTTTAAAATGGTTTTAACCGTTTTATATTTGCCCAACACCATGGAAGTGGCAAATTTCATTAATATTTATATCTAAGACGTAGTTGGTATTTTCAGTTTGAGAATCGTTGCATTGGATAATGTAGTTTTAAATATTCTGTTTAAAACTAAAAGGGGAGATTTACTGCTGGAATACCTTTCGGCAATAAGTCTGCTTGATCAGGACTGACAGGATGCTAAATATCACATTAGATAACGTAGTCTTAAATATACTGCTTAAAAATAAAAGGCAATGACCACAACTGGAACAACGTTTGGTAATAGTTCTGAATAATTAAGGCAGACATTGGGTAAATACCAACAATTTGGGTAAGGGTTCACCGTAAACAGGACTAGGATCTTTAATAGTGCTACTATCAGAAAGCAACAAAATTTCTTTCGCGAACCATTTCCGAAAATGTGAATGTTAGTCTTCAATAAATGCCATATATACTCTCTCTTTTACTCTTTTACTTGTTTCAGTCATTTGACTGCGGCCATGCTGGAGCACCGCCTTTAGTCGAGCAAATCAACCCCAGGACTTATTCTTTGTAAGCCTAGTACTTATTCTATCGGTCACTTTTGCCGAACCGCTAAGTTACGGGGACGTAAACACACCAGCATCGGTTGTCAAGCGATGTTGGAGGGACAAACACAGACACACAAACATATACACACACATACATATATATATACATATATACGACAGGCTTCTTTCAGTTTCCGTCTACCAAATCCACTCACAAGGCTTTGGTCAGCCCGAGGCTATAGTAGAAGACACTTGCCCAAGATGCCACGCAGTGGGAAAGAACCCGGAACCATGTGGCTGGTAAGCAAGCTACTTACCACACAGCCACTCCTGAGAACCGGGTACGATATATCCCTCTCCTTACTCTCTTTTATAGAACCTGATTACGAATTTACTGGCATTGGCACGCAAAAGAAACATATATCAGTACAAAAGCAGAGATGGAAAAGGGGATAAAATTGAAATGTTTATCTCACACAAATATCTCACATGTTATCACGCATACAAATTTGATACTTTATTGAATATTAACGTGTGTTAACTGGTTTCTATAGCAACAGTCGTAGGTGTGCAGGGGCATATCATCACATTAACCCCTCCCCCCAAAAAACAAAGGAGATGCCACGGTTTTTCTAAGATTTATTTTCCCCTATCTCATGCTGGTTATCGGAATAATACACGCACAACTGGTGCACAGAAGAAAATACATAAAGCACGTTTAAAACAACAGAAACTACACATACACACACAATATATATATATATATATATATATATATATATAGCTAGGCAGGTAGATATAGGTTTATACACACACACACACACACATACGTAAACGCAAGCACATACAGAATCGTATACTGTAAAAGCATTATCATATATATACATGTATATAAAAAAAAAGAAACGAAAAATCATTCACATAATGTTTATAATCACACGCAATCATAAAAAGAAACGTGAACAAACAGAAGTACAAACTTGTAAACATATACAAACATACACACACACACACACA
>NC_068984.1:21670065-21673132 GCF_001194135.2 Octopus bimaculoides
GGTACACTATTCCTGCCAAAGCTGGAATGCTTTTGATCGTAGTGTTCTCTATCAAGCTTGACCTTGGGTCAAACATTATATATATCTGTGTGTGTGTGTGTGTGTGTGTCTCCCACCACCGTTTGACAAGCGGTGTTGGTGTGTTTTCACCCCCATAACCTACCGGTTCGGCAAAATGAACTGATAGAATAAATGCCAACTTAAAAAAAAATATACTGGGGTCGATTCCTTCGACTAAAAATCTTTCAAGGTGTGCCCCAGCATGGCCGCAATTTAATGACTGAAACAAGTAAAAGAAAAAAAATAATAGCGTCGAATCGACCCAAACATTGTGAGTGAAATTGAGTGGACGGAAATTGTGTAGAAACCCATCGAAATACTGTAAATGTTATTCGAAAGGCCGTGCTTATTACGTAGTGTGTTACGGCTGATACTCCTTGGGATTTGCGTTAAGGGCACACATTTCCGTGGAATGCACTAACATTTGCGATTTAATAAGTAGGCGGTTCATTTGATCAAACGAAACATCGTCGAAACCGACAGAGATCCAATTACTTTACTGCAAATACAAATGTTCTCGCCATATGTTGGCACTGAATCAATGGTTATATGAATGAAATGTATTGGCATAAATTGTTAAGAAAACTAATTCCCAATGCTTTGGGAGAGGAAAGTAATAGATTCCTAAACTTATATAACTACTTCCCTGGAGCCAGTTAGGCGGCCTTTTTGTTGTCACTAAGTTTGCGAGAAACAGCAGCTAATTTCCTTTGAATCGCAACAAACCATCTTTCAAACAGAAGAACACTTTATAGAATATATAGTTTTAAGTGAATTATATTTGCGATAAGACAAGATGGTTATGGTTTGAACCTTTGATTATAGGTCTACTTGATTTGGAATAATCTGGGTCGAAGCAATTGCAACAACATTTCCTACACTAAAGTATAGTATAATATAGATCAGTGGTTCCCAATCTGGGGTCTGCGAACCCCTGGTGGTGCGCAAAGGTAGTACTGAATTCAAAATTATATATATATATCTATATACATAAGGATAAGCATATTAAAAGGGGTCCGTGGGAAAATTCATTTACATAAAAGGGTTAGGAACCACTGTGAAAAGGCTGGGAACTCCTGTTATAAATATTAAAACATAAAGAAGACAATGAAACACTAAACACGACAATAACAATAATTCTTTCTACTATAGGTACAAGACCTGAAATTTTGGAGAAGGGGGCGTAATTGGAACTTATTTTATCGACTCCTAAAGGATGAAAGGCAAAGTCGACCTCGGCAGAATTTGAATTTAGAGCGTAAAGACGGACGAAATGCCGCTAAGCATTTTGCCCGCCGTGCTTACGATTCTGCCAGCTCGCCACCTTGACAATAATAATAATAATCCTTTCTACTAAAGGCACTAAAGGATTATTATTATTATTATTAAGACGGTGAGCTGACAGAATCGTTAGCACGCCGGACGAAATGTTTAGTGGCATTTTATCCGTCTTTATGACTTGAGTTCAAATTCCACCGAGGTCGACTTTGCCTTTCATCCTTTCGGGGTTGATAACATAAGTACCAGTTGAGTACTGGGGTTGATGTAATTGACTAGTCTCCTTCCCCCAAATTTCTGGCCCTGTGCCTATAGTAGAAAGGATTATCATTATTATCTAGGCAGCGAGTTGGCAGAATCATTTACACGTGGGCCAAAATGCTTAATGGCATTTCTTCAAATTCTTTACGTTCTGAGTTCAAATCCTGCTGAGAACGACTCTGCTTTTCTCTCATTCGAGGTCGATCAAGTACCAATTACATACTAGAGTCGATGTAATTGACTAACCGATCCCTGAAAATTACCCACCTTGTGCAATGATTTGAAGCCATTATTATAGTCGTAACCATTTCGTGCCGTAGAGTGCAACGGTTCGTTCTCGAACAATTAAGTAGCATAACATTTTTTTATGCAAATCCGACAGAAGAATCGACTCTAGAATTTGATCCCTACTTTATCAACGTCAGCGAAAGAACATTGGACAAAGTTAACCTCAGTACCATTTGAAACTGTAGAACAGAGTTCAGAAGAAACACTACAGGGAATTCTGTCCAACGATAAATAACAGCTTTGCAAATTCATAACCCAATTTTAAAACGCCATGATTAGGTATAATACAGTTAGCTGTTATCGTAGATGGAATGATAAAAACAGCCCCACTAAGTCTACAAAACGCACATCACTTACAGAAAAAGGCTATACCTATATATTGTTCGATAAGTTACGTTAAAAATATAAATAGATAAATAAAATGCCAGACTATAAAACATTCCTCTTCTTATTTTAACACAATTATAACGTCTGCAAATATATAAATGCACATATATCATAACTGAAATTGCAATCCTACTTAGAAACATATATTAATTTTGTAGAGATATATTCAAAATACATAGAAATGTACAAATATATGCAAAACATTATATATATATATATATATATATATATATATATATATATATATATATATATATATATATATATTCCATTTGCTGAATATATATGCATATACATACAAACACATATACACACACGCACACACACATATAAGATACATACATAAACAGACAGACACAGATAGATAGTTTGACAGACAGACAGACAGATAGACAGATAGGTAAATAGAAACATAGATAGATAGATATGTACGTGTTACGTAGGGCAAATAGAATGTAATATACTGAAACTCTTAAAAAGCAGGAACAAAAATCTAAAGAGATAAATAATATATAGAATGACAAAGTATTGCCCCAAGATGGTAGATCAAAATTGTATTGGACGAAACATATTTTCTATGAAAAGATAAGTAACAGAGAAAAGAATGGAGTAAGATATAGTATTAGACATTAAAAAAAATAGACAGAAATATTTAGATGAAGAAAAATTAAATAAACAAGATTAAGTATATATTAGTAAATACACACACACATATCTATAAATGTATACATACAGATATACATTCATACGTGTGAGTGTATTTATATATATATATATATATATATATATATAT
>NC_068984.1:21673303-21677730 GCF_001194135.2 Octopus bimaculoides
ATATATATGCATATGGTCATGTGAATACGCTGATAAAATAAAAGATTTTTTGCGTATTCAAATATTTTTTAATCACGTTATCCTCTAGTATATACACGAAGTGAGTGTGTGAATATATATATATATATGTATATATATATATATATACATTTATAATACGCACATATACACACGTATATATGTGTGAGTGTGTGTAATGTTGCTCACGAATGCATGCGGATATTTCATGAGACTCATAGCTGTATAAATTATACAGTTTACCACACACACACACACACACACACACAAATGCGAATTATTACATAAGCAACATAAAATAGTATTGCATGAAAATATAATGCGTCTATCTATCTAAATCAGATTGGAAAGCAAAAATTGCGTTTATTTTTTTAACAGAAACCAAACCACTAATCTTTCGCTGCTAGAGACTGACATAGCAGTTGTACAAACATCGGTAGCTCTAGCATCGAATCAAGCTTTAAATTTACCACTGCCGAAATGAACTGATATTTTATTTGGAGATCCTTCACAAGAATTATTTGGAATTTGCTTAGTAGCTTAGTGCACGCTTAATTTATTAAATGACTGCTAATATTTAAATATACCAAGGCGGCAAGTTAGCGGAATCGTTAGCGGAATCGTTACCGCACCAGACAAAAAGCTTAGTGGCATTTCTTCTGACTTTACGTTCTGAGTTCAAGTTCCGCCCAGGTCGACTTTGCCTTTCATCCTTTCTGGATCGATAAAATATGTACCAATTGAGCACTAGGGTCCATGTAATCAACTTGCCATCTCCCCCGCAATTATTGGTCTTGTGCTAAAATTTGAAGCCAATGTTTTAATATACTATCGTACTGTCTTCCTTTGATGCATGGAAAAAAAAATCTCTATATATACGATAACTAAGACAATATGAAATAAATTCTAAGGCCGCGAGGTGGCAGAAACGTTAGCTCACCGGGCGAAATGCGGTATTTGGTCCGTCTTTACGTTCTGAGTTTAAATTCCGCCGAGGTCGACCTTGCCTTTCATCGTTTCGGCGTCGATAAATTAAGTACCAGTTGCGTACTGGGGTCTGTCTAATCGACTGGCCCCCTCGGGCCTTGTGCCTAGAGTAGAAAAGAATATGAAATAAGTTCTAGTCAGTAGCTAATATTTTAAAAAGTATTTGACACCCCCAAAAAGTTGAAAGGCAAAGCTGACTTCGTCGAGATTTGAATGCAGACAGTTAAGAATCGGAAGAAATATCAGAAAACATTTATTCTAACGATCTGACAATTCTGAAAATTCACTACTCTTAATTTCTATTTACATAAGCACAAGGTCAGAAATCTGAAGTGAAGGGTATAATCGATTTAATCGATCTTACTACTTCTACATAATTTATTTTATCAACTCTGGAAGGATGAAAGTTAAAATCTACCCAGGCTGGGCATTTTTGTCCGTCATTATACAAACTTTGCCATCGATCGAAGGAATAACAGTAATATCAATAATAATTGTAATCATGGTCATAAACATTCACCCCTGTTCTATTTTACTACACTCTAGGCTTTCTTTCTTCGATGAATCCGATGTCTTTTATATTTTCTGATTATTTTTGTTTTTAATTACAGACGTCAGATATTGAATTTATTGGTTTCAGTTTGGTTACGAAACCGTCGTTTTGTTTTTGTTAGTTTTAGTTTCCGTTTTAGCTTCCATTTTTTCGATTTTCTTGTTTTAATGATTATCTTGTGTCATTTCTAAGACTATAATTCTAATAAGACGAAAGAAATACAAATACGAGCGAAATGTTCAAAGTATGATCTTTGGTGCCATATTTAAATGAAAGAAGAAACATATTGATAGTAAAATTAAAATTAAAAATAAGCAAAAATGCAAAAAAATGAAGGAAAAACTGGCAATGGGTATGGGTGAGTTTACTTAAATAATAATTTCTAACATTAAATAATAATAAAGTAACAAAAAATTTTGTGAAAAGGTGTATAAAAAAGGGATAGGAGAAAAAGAGCGAAACTTAAAAAGAGAAATAAAGAGAAGAGAGAGATAGAAAGAAAGAGAAAGAGAGAGAGAGATAGAAAGAAAGAGAAAGAGAGAGAGAGAGAGTGGGAGAGAGAGAGAGAGAGATGAGATGGAGAAGGGGGATGCAAGGAGATAAATATAGAACGATAGAGGGGGATTGGAAGAGTAAATATGAAGATGAAAGAGAACAAAATGGAAAAGGATAGGAAATTGAGAATATTCAAAGGAGTTTGTAATAGAAGTATTAGAACTCGTCAGCTTAGTTTTTGTTGTTGTTTAACCACCACCACCACCATATTTTTTAAAGTCTAGTACTTATGCTGCCTGTCTCTTTTGCCAAATCGTTAGGTTACGGGGATGCAAACAAATCAACACCGGTTGTCAAGCGATGGTGGTGGACAAACACAAAACACACACACACACACACACACACACACACACACACACACACACACACACACACACACACACACGCACACACAACACACACACACACACACACAGACACTCACTCACTTTCCACAAACACATACGACAGGCTTCTTTCAGTTTCCATCTTCCAAATCCACTCTCAAGGCTTTGGTTTGCCCAGGATAATAGTAGAAAACTCATTTCCAAGGTGCCACGCAGTGCGACTGAACCCAAGAGCAACTGATTGGGAAGCAAGCTTGATATGAACGTGAACTTACCTGCTTCCGAGGTTGCACATTTTGTGAAAGTATTGAAAGGCTATGTATATAAAGACTGAAAACCATACGTTTGAAGATGGACGCTTGTGATATCCTATTTGGGAAATTACGAGTCTGGAAGTGCTGTTCTGGTATATAATTTATTTTGTTGCTGTTGTTGTTGCTTAGCCCTAGGTCACCTTAACCAAGTGGACCTATGATCACGAGTAACCTAGTGGCTATCCCGTTTCTAACCTATGTGCAGCCAATCCAGAACATTAGCCTATGAATCCTTTTTTAAGACGGGTGTAATTTGAGTAAGATTTGGCGGCTTAAGATCTCTTAATCACGTAGAGGTTCTCTTGTTTATTCATAGCTGGTCTTTTTGTTAAAGACTTTTAAACAAATTTCATACAGACAAAGATAGTGGAAGAGAAAACTATAAGCAGAGAGAGAGAGAGAGAGAGAGAGAGAGAGAGAGAGAGAGAGAGAGAGAGAGAGAGAGAGAGAGAGAGAGAGAGAGAGAGAGAGAGAGAGAGAGAGAGAAAGGGTGCAGGGAGGAGAGGGAAAGAGAGTGGTAAAAAGTGGGGAAAAACGAAATGGAGAGATGTAGAGAGAAATAAAGAGCGAAGATGAGAAGGCGAAAGGGAGGGAGAGAAGGCAAGAGACAGACAGGTAGAAACAAGACGGAGAGAGGGGGGAAAATAAGGAAGAGAAGGAAAGGGTGAAAAGGGAGGGGAGAAGTTATATATATAGAGGGGAGAGGAGACTGGAAACACAAAAAATTATAAAATTGAACAAGTAAGATAAATATAGAAAATGGATATTAAATATACAACAAACATGAAGAGCGAAGAGATTGAAATAGAAAGAGAAGGCTAGTGAGAGGTAGAGCTAAAAAGAGAGGGAAAAAGAATAGAAGGAGGTTGGACGAATTAATCGAAAGATTAATTGAAAGCTGTCAAGATGAAGTTATTGTTTAAATAATCAGACACTAAAAAAATATATATACAAACATGCTTGACTGTATGTATATGATATATGCATATATATATGCATACATATGTATATATATATGCAGATATATATATGCATATGCTCATGTATATAAACGTGCATATATATATGCTTATATATATGTATGTAATATGCATATATATATGTATATATATATATATATATGTATATATATATATATATATATATATATATATATATATATATATATATATATGGACACTGACAGTTCCTGAGGTAACACCGGGTGAAATAGAAATTGTTATGAATAACACACACACACACACACACGTTATGCAGACATATATGGAAGCATGACCAGCATATATACATCTGCATCTATACATACTCATATACAGTCATGTCTATATTCTCAAACATAAGTAAACAACAAACATTCAGTGATACACACACACACACACACACACACAAGACTATATACACTTCCAACGCACTAATAGTGCGTATTCTCGGCAATCAAACAAGGCCTCGCCTCACACACGTACAGATATCGAAGCGTAATAAGATTTCAAAGAAAAACATAAATATACACGGGCATAAACACAAGTAATTACATAGATGTGTGTGTGTGTGTGTGTGTGTGTGTATGGCTGTGGGGTAAGAAACTTTCTTCTTAACCACATGGTCGAAGGTTCAATCTCACTGCGTGGGCACCTTGAGCGGGTATTTTCTACTATAGCCTCGGGTTAACCAAAA
>NC_068984.1:21677797-21679068 GCF_001194135.2 Octopus bimaculoides
TATGTGTGTGTGTGTGTGTGTGTGTTAGTGTTTGTCCCCTGCCACCGCTTTACAACCGGTGCTGGTATGTTTCCGTTCCCGTAACATAGTGGTTCGGTGAAAGAGACCATGAGAATAAATATCAGGTTTTAAAAAATTAAGTACTCGGGTCGATTCGTTCGTCTAAAATTCTTCAATGTGGTGCTCCAGCATGGCTGCAGTCTAATGACTGAGCAAGTAAAAGAAACATACATACATACATACATACATACATATATACACCTCAACGCGTTTATATTCTCATACAGAGACAACATATCATTTCATTACATACACACTCATGTTCCGGTGTGGGTGTGGGCTCTTAGAAAGGTCACGGTCTGTCTTTGACCTCCCCACTTTCACTAAGCTATTAAATGTATAACCATATAGACACATATATTCAATCAATACGTTTTATGTAATCTATACACAAGCAATGAAATCACACAGAAATACATTCTATAGAAACGTATACATGTATGCATACGTATTTCATATTTAAAGTTACCCTTCTTCTCTCTTTTTCTCGCATACAGGCACATATACAGAAACATTCATACACACACTCTATCGCTATATAACTTACACTCAAACAGAACTTATAAAATTCATGTTTGCACTTGCATATGCACATCCAAATTCAATCTGACTATAGACACGACAAATAAGTAAATCCGCCCTCAGTTTTACATTTCATATCTTATTCAATCGGCTGGAGAATGATAGGTAACTTAAAAGAGATAGCCTGAATAAATGTATGAAAGAACTAAGCCATAATTTCATGAAACAGCTTGTGGTCATACCAGACCTAAACTGCTGATTGCATGACATTTATATCTATCAACCGGGTATTGATGGCTCTCATATCACTGCATGGCACTTTGAGCAAGTGTCTTCTAATATAACCCTGGGCTGACCAAAGCGAGGCTAGTAGATATGATATATGTAAAGTGAAATACGTCCGTTATATACATATTACTCAAAGAAAGTTACAACAGCTGTATATTGTAAAACGTAACTGTCACTACTACTACATGAACCTGAAGATTGCATAGTTTAATGCAGGAAAGTACTAGTTCAATTAGAATGGACATTTAATATTCTATCATATCATTATATTATATTATCATATACTATATTATTATAAGATTGTAAATAAAATGTGAAAATCAAAGTTGGAATTTCTTTGAGTAATATATTTTTATACACAATCATACACTCCTGTGTATGCATGTATATATATATGTATA
>NC_068984.1:21679218-21683985 GCF_001194135.2 Octopus bimaculoides
CCCATCAACTGCTCTGGCATAGTAAACATATACAAAACTTCCGGTAGTTGCATATAGGGTTGAAATATTGCAAGGATCACAACGAGTTTTTTTTTCCCACCTCTACCGGAATGGAAATTAAAATTTAAAAATAAGTATTTGAGAAGAAAAGGGGGAAAAAGAAAACCACAGAAAAAGTAACAGTGTGTGTGAAGAATGGTAAAAATGGGAAACATTAAGGAAATTGATGACAAGAGGGGAATAAGAACCAAAATAAAAATGAAAATTGTGTGAGAAGACTAAATTGAGTTCAAGAATATAGCTGGATACCAATAGAAGTGAAATATGTTCCATTTTGTTAACTTATAAGATGTATGTATTTATGAACACACACACACACACACACACATATACAAATTCACATAAACTTAATACATTTATATGTTTACACTCGCACACACACAATCATACATGCAGATTCTACGCATATATATTGATTATTATTATTATAACTTGACATTAGTGAACTCATTTCACCTCTACAATAACCTAGTATTATTTCTGAACGCAATTTATTCATGTCATATATATTCATTATATGATTTTGAATTTTATTCTCATTTTTATTTATACTTCAGCCATATTATTCCGATTTTACTTTCTTATTCTTATTCTTTGACCTCTTTCTACCTCTTTGTGTTTTCCTTTTCTTCGTTAGTCACTGTTATTTTTCTACTTCAAATTTCTTGTGGCTAAAAGGAAGCAACTTATCCTTATGCATTATATGTACCTTCTATAATCTCATCGGAAGCTTTGTATATTCTGTATATCGCAAAAGAGTACGTTAAGCTAATTTTTTTTAATGATTGCTTAATTAATATATTAACTGGGCCTGAAAATCCCAGTTATACTATAACCGACATTTTTTTAACACAGACACAGACACACACACACACACACAAACATTTATGAACATGTGTGTGTGTGTGTATACGCACTTACATATGTATATCTATCTATCTATCTATCTATCTATCTATCTGTCTATTTGTCTATCTATCTCTTGATAGATATGCACGCGCGCACACACGCACACATACTCATCCATCTACCTATTTCTGTATCCTGTATTTACATGCTGATCTAATACAAAGATTTGCTGCTCTTCTATCTCACCATGTATAAACATACACACTCCTTGTTACACATACAGTGGATGATTGCAACTGAACACTGCAAACCGAGGAATCATCAGTCATTTTATACCTACGTTGCCCACAGCAACTGTGCTCCACCACTTTCTTAAAATATTTCGTAGTTATCAGACGATCGATTTAATTGTACGACTTCCGCAATCAAATATATCTATTAATTGATGATTAGCAGTATTGACATACGTATTAGACCAATGGAGACCAATTCCTCTTTTGGACATGTCTATAGGATGAGTTAAACTTAGCATAGTATGGAAAAAAAGGTAGTCGTCTGTGTCGGCAAAATTTATAGTGTAGTGGTTGAGTTTCGAGGCAAACTCCTTGACTGAGAAAGAGAGGGAGAGATAGACAGATAGATAGATAGAGAGAAAGAGAGAGAGAGAGGATGAAACTTTTTTATAGTGGGCAGTAATCTTAGTCACTACCTCAAACATTTTGACGATCCAACCTGATAAAGGTTCCAAACTCAGTTTGTTCCAGCTGACAGAATTTAGTATGGACTCTTGTAAAGCGTTACTTATCCTCAGATGTGGATAAACAAATACACGGCCTTGTGAGTTAAAATCTAAGGAGCAAATCTTGTAATCATTGCAGTCAGATCTCTTAACACGATTCGGTGTCTCACTCTTCACCCTTCTTGCAACTTAGTCTTATGAAAGTTCACGATTCATTGAAAAATCAACCCTTGGAATTCACTCAGGCGTGTTAATGATAGATTCAAAAACTGAGAACATCATTTCCTTTTCAGTCGTGGTGAAACATACCGCGTCATTTGAATGCTAAACTGCAGACTAAAAAACATCTTGCTAATATAAACATCCCCACCTCATTTCATTCTACCGTATGTTGCCTATATTCCACTAAGCGGATTGAAATGTTAACAGTTAAAAGGTTTATAAATAGTGGACACAGTGCAGTGGTGAAAATAAACGACATAGAACAGTTAACCTCGCCTTGGCTGGCGATATCTAGACCCTATCAATTTTGCGACTTACTAATTCATGGCTCTCTTACTGCACCACTTCATAATACAAGAAAGGAACTGATAGTAGTAGTAGTAGTAGTAGTAGTAGTAGTAGTAGTAGTAGTAGTAGTAGTAGTAGTAGTAGTAGTAATAATAATAATAATAATAATAATAATATTCTGCTTAATACCACAGATTTGCTTGTCAGTTGTTTGACCTTAACCAGTTGAGCATGTCCCTTGGTGGCTGATGATATGTGCATCTCTGATCATGAGCAGAAGTAGTTGGGGAGCATCATAGCCATGTGTTGAGAGGAATTCTTTAGGGTTTGAATAATTCACCTTTGGAAACATGGGTGTTTTGCTCAACATCCTTAAACAAACCTTATTCAGGGACCTTTTGAGCGGGATGGGCATCTAGACCTGAAGAATATTCTAACTGGGCCCCACCTGCGAGGTCATGCGTTGTTTATCTTGATATGAGATCACCATGTCGCGTACATATGGTTGTGATGCATGTGCCTGGTGTACCCTTATCAGACGGGTACTCATGATGGGCATACTGGGCTTCGTATTTTGTACCCCAGTGTCACTTTGATGGCAAGCATTGCTCTCTCACTCAATAATAATAATAATAATAATAATCTTTTCTACTTTAGGTACAAGGCCCGAAATTTTCTAATTGATGTATCAATACCAGCAGATGACAACGTTTCTCTAAAAGAAATGGAGAAACTTTCAAAATACAAAGACCTGGAAATAGAGGTAACCCGAATGTGGAATCTAAAAACAAATACAATTCCCATCATAGTGGGCGCATTAGGTATGATAAAAAAATATTCAGACAAATACATAACAAAAACACCAGGATTTACAAATATATATACAGAAAATTGCACTACTGGGCACTGCACATATCCTACGCAAAACACTCTCAATACAGTAACAATAAGAGCATTACAGCAAACCACAGCACATACCCAAGGCACACTGAGCTGCGCTCGGTAGTAAAGTGAAAGCACGTCATAAAAATATAACTACTGAATAATAATAATAATAATAAAAATAATAATAATACCACCACCAACAACATTAACCTATAACAGAGATAACCCAAGTGGCTGCAGATACTGTACTAAGTTCGCTGTTTTTATAATCTATGTCCCGTCTGGCCAGGATCATCTTAACCTTGTTATTTTTCTAAGACCGCCCCGGCGTTCTATCGTGGAGTGACGTCAATGCAAAATAAACTTATTAAGACTATTGCGAATGTCTTCTCATTGATATCAGTAGAAACCGCATGGAGCAATAAAACAGGGTCGATCGGGGAGATGGGATGAGAGAAAGAGAAAAGAAGGGAGGGAAATATTAGCGCCAAATTAGCTGTGGTGCCGAAGGGGACGATAGCGAGACCCGTAATGGATGTCTAGGTATGTGTGTCTAGGTTTGTGTGCGGCGTGTGTGCGAGAGACTATACATAAATATACATCATTTATGCATATATATTTATACATACATATTATCATGAGCAAACATATATGCACATCATGTAAATGTCGGACATATATATGTATATATATATATATATACTTATACACGCACACGTGTGTAAATGTATATATATATATATATATATATATATATATATATATATATATATATATACATATATATGCATACATATGCGAAAGTAGGTATATATGAAAAATATTTTAATACGTAAATATATCTGAATGTGCGCGCACGTGTGAATCTCATATGTACATATGTCTACGGCAAATATTTTATACATATCTATCTGGATATAATGTCTTTGTATGTATGTATATATGTAGATAAATAAATATATAAATGCATACAGACGCAGTTTTATTGATGCTGAAAAAGCTTAATATATATAAATGTGCATATCTATATGCATTTGTGTGTGTGTGAGCGTATGTATAAACGTATGCACATATGCATATATATGTGTATTATAAATATATGTACGTATGTTTATTATGTACCTGTATGCGTATATATATATTTAATTACACACACACACACACACACACACATATATATGCAAGTGCGCGCGCGTGTGTATGTGTATATGAAAGAGAGACAGACAGACAGAAAGAAAGTGAGAGAGAGAGAAAGACAGAAAGAAAGTAAACAAGCGGCTGAGAGGGAAAATGTACATAATTAGAACTGTGTTGCATGTGTTATCATAGTGTGACTCAGAAAGACGCCATTTTGTCCGTTTGTCTTAATGTCTATTGGTTCTTCAAGATTACATATTCTGGCGCCAGCATTTTGACGTCATTGCTAGGTATAAACTGCATACGTGTGTAATTGGTGTTTAGCATTGGTGTCTTGTGTTTTTTTTTTCGGGGTTGGGGAAAAGCTGCTTTTCCTTCTGGTAAATTTTCTTACCTATAAAATTGTTCTTTACTTTTCTTTGCCGATTGTAACACGGATGATTTCAATCTTAACATAAATCAACGCAAGAAAGTTAGGCTCATTGACTGCATTAATGTGAGAGTATGATTATACATACATAAAAACATACACACATACATAATACATACATATATATATGTATATATATATATATATATATATATAT
>NC_068984.1:21684221-21686065 GCF_001194135.2 Octopus bimaculoides
CACACACACACACACACACACACACACACACACACACACACACATGTGTATGTATATGCACATAGATCCATTTATGTATGTTTTTATATACACGTGTATATAAATATATATACATGCACAAATGCGTACATATATACTTAAACACACAAACGCACACGTACACGCACACGCACACACATATATATAGTGATATTCACATGTTTTCATATTATGTAACAGCACTCATACACACACACGGACCAAAAAACACACGCAAACCCACACACACACACACATACATACACACACACGAATATATATAATGATGACGAACTGACAGAATCTTCAGAGACTCACCTAAAATGGCATGCGTTATTTGAATCGATTGTCTGTAGTTTGAGTTCAAATCTCGCGAACGTCAACTTTATTTTTGATCATCTTAAGACGAAGTACGTCGTAGGGGAAAGAATATACGGGTCTTTCGAGAAGCGGTACAAAAGTATTTTCTATGATAATATAGCTATTAAAGCCAGCTTAGCAGCTGAGGAGAGGTTACACAAAATTTTCAAGTCTCGGACATTTGAGCAACGATTACATACATACATACATACATATACACACACGCGAACAAACACACACACACACACACACACACACACACACACACACACACACATGTATATATACTGCCTGGCTCTCCGTCGGCTACGGTTTCGAGTGTTCCAGTTGATTCGATCAACGGAAAGAGCTTACTCGAGAAATTAGCTTGCAAGTAACTCTAATTACTACTCATTTTAGCCAGCTGTGTTGATTGGAGCAATGCGAAATAAAGTATCTTGTTCAAGGACACGGTGTGCCCTCTGGAACCGAATTCAAGAGGTCATGATCGTGAGCTGAATACGTTAACCACTAGGACACGCGTCTTCACACATGTATGTACACACAAACGTACCAGAGCTGCCACTCATAAGCGAGTATGACTTGTTTTAGGTGATGATGTAGTCGCAGGAAGACATAAGAAACCTCTCCTTCAATCCTTGATCCACCATAACATTTACAATATGACACTGAATGAGAGAAAGAGAGAACGAGAGAGATAGAGAGATAAAGAGATAGAAGGGGAGGAGAGAGTGAGAGGGGGAGAGAGGGAACTGCAAACAGAGTGATGGCGACTCTAGCAGTGGGATGCTTCGCATTTTCAGCTCGGTCGAGTGAAGCAACGTGAAATGAAGTGTCACGGCCATGCATGCCTGTCCTTTGTTTTTGATATTCCGAGTAATGTCTGGTTATGGGTAAATATCACCTTATTTGGAAATGAGCGAAGGTTGGCGACAGAAAGAGCGTCCGGTCGTAGAAAATTCATCTCAGTAAGTTCTGTTCGACTTATGCGAGGCATGGAAAAGTAAACGTTAAACGATGATGAAGAGCATGATCACACACACACGCACGCACACACACGCACACACACACACACACATGTATATACGAGACCAAATCTACGACCAGATGCTCTACTTGACGCCAAATTTTCGAATAGAGATTGATAGATCGACTGAAAGTGGTTGATAAAAATGGAAATGATAAAGAAATGAAACGAAGATGGAGAGAACGAAAGATAATTGGAGAGAGAGAGAGAGAGACAGAGAGAGAGAGAGACAGAGAGAGAGAGAGAGATCATAATGGAGAAAAATAGAGAAATCGAGAGTGCGAGAGTTCTACGAAGATGTAAAGACATTGTTATGGAGTAGTTGTATTTGCTAAAATGTGTCTGACTTGTCTATCGCCAATCACACCGTTGCTCATAAGAAGTCGAACAAGAAGTTGAACAAGTAGTTAAGCTAACTAACTAACTAACAAGCTAAATA
>NC_068984.1:21686092-21688799 GCF_001194135.2 Octopus bimaculoides
GGTAATTATTTAAAATATCTTGGAACATGGCTCTCTCTCGTGCTTATAATTGATTTAGAATCTTTATTTAACCATTCTAGAGTTGAACCGCAAGATGGCGTCAGATAAGTTTTCCAACTGATCACATTCACAGATATTAATTGAATTAAAACTGTCTCTGTACAGCTTCGACGAAGGTAATAATCTTGACATTTTTCACCTGCATGTCACGGAAACATGCCGCAGTAGTATAGTGTAATACATAGTTATATCAATGTAATATGAACTAACAACACAGTACATCGGTGCGGCATGATATGCACGACAGGCCATTGAAAGAACCCGCTCGTGGTTGATCATTGTGCTGGAAATAGCAGGCAAGTCTCACCGACAAGTAACCACTCATATATCCCTTACAGTCTGTCTTTCAAAGTTAGCGCACATTGTTTAATGTTGTCCTAGATATATCATGCCTGAAAAAAGACGTGTGATCACAACATTGAATGTATTTGATCATATGTGTGCCTGGTGACAGTTGACCTAACAACAGCAATAATGATAGATACAAAAAATGTATTATGACGTAGAACAGGTGATACACTAGACATATGCTTTGTACAGATTTGATATTGCCGCAGTTAAAGTCTCTAGCCTAAAGAACTCGTCGATGTCTGTCACGGAAAAAAATGTAGGAATGGGAGCCTGAGATCTACTCTGTAAAATAATAAATTCTGCTAAAACTGGTCCAAGAACCTGATAGTAGCTTTAAAGGGTGCTACGGGTTACGCATAGTACCAACGCATAAACTGCACATCCACACAATACTGACACACACAAACACACACACGCAAATATACACTCTACAGCAGCATGTAGCACAATGATGCACACACTCTTCGAATAGGTATCGTTTCTATTATCTTACTTCATACTCTATTTTAATCAAGGGTTAACTCGAAACATCAGTCTCCTTCGATTACTTTTCCTTTTCCTTTTCACGGTGTTAAATTCATTGTGTGCAACTCATATCGTTAATTTTTGAGTGCTTATATTTTGTGTATTAATTTTCGAGTTATGATGACAAATTTGGAGTCTTTGGTACTATGCAGTGACGCCTTGTTCTAGCATTAGTGTAACCATCGATGCCAAAGTTTGGGACAAGTCCCTCTAGGATCTTCCAGATATATATTATGGTATATCTTTCCCGCCTACGCTCTAAGGAATAGAGTCTTAGTCTCTTGAGCCTTTCCCAGTAGCTTATATGCTGCATAGAGGCTAGCTTCTTCGTGTAGCTTCGTTGGATTGCTTCAAGTTCTGAGATTAATTTTACACTGGTTAGTGACCATAGGTCGGAACAATAGTCAAAGCGGCTTAGGAACAAATGTCCTCCAGAGGACCATCATGGTTTCCCGATCTCTCGTTCTAAAAGTTCTAAGAATCCATCCGATCAACCGCCTGCATTTCATTGCCAACTTAGCAACATTCACATGGAAGGATGCATCATTACTCATGTAAATACCCTGGTCTCGCACTGACTGTGTCTCTGGGATTGCAATCCCTCCAAGTCCAGTGTATTTAACTGGTATTGCATTTAGTTTTGCATGCTGATAGCACAAGGCTTGAAACTTTTCCGCATTAAACTGCAAGCTATTCTTCTCAGTGCACTTGTATATTTCATTCAACTCACATTGTAGGTGCATAGCGTCTTTAGGGTTCTGTATCACCTGTGAGACTTTTGTGTCATCTGCGTAACTGGTGATCGTGGCTGAGGACATGTCTGAGAGGGTCATCATGAACAGTAGTGGTCTCAAAACAGTGGCTGGCGGAATACCGCTCACTATTTGCGTGTCATTGGAGGTGGCCCTATTGGCTACTGCCACCTGATTACTATCATTCAGAAAGTCATGCAGCCATTTTCCCAATTTCCCAACTATGCCAAGATCACGCAGTTTGTGACATATCATTCCATGATCGACTTTATCGAAGGCTTTTGCAAAACCGAGATATATCAGATCTACATTTGAGTGATTGAATAGCTGTTTGGACCCCCAATCATAGTGTTGTAGGAGTTGAGTCAGGAAGCTTCTTCCTGGTCGGAAACTCTGTTGGATGTAAGTCAGCAAATAAATTTCTTCAAGGAAGGTGATTAGTTTTCTTCTGACTATTCGTTCCATGACTTTGCTGATGTGCGAGGTCAGAGAGATAGGTCTGTAGATTTTGACCCCTGCTCTGCTACCTCCTTTATAAATAGATCATATTTTACCCTCTTTCAGCTTGATTAGAAGTTTGCTAGTTACAAGGAAGCTCTGGAAGAGGGACTGCAGTGGTTTTGATAGGACTCGCTTACATGCTTTTAGAAGGATTGCTGGGAATCCATCAAGTTCGGGTTCATCTCATCTATAGCCCTTATTACATCATCTTCGTTTAGATTGATGTAATCAATCATCACTGCCTCTGTTTTTGTATCTGCTGTGGCGAAGAAGTCAGCTAGATATATATATATATATATATATATATATAATTTATTAATAAGGGTAGAAATTGATATTAATCAATTAAAACCAGTGGTCTAGCATATTAAAAAAATGCGAAGATTAAAATTATATTACATACAAAAATAAGAGGAATGACCAGCAAAAGTGGACTCCTATATGCTAAAAATAGATGCCGACTCATCTAACCACGAAAAATACGTTCTCAGTAAAAAATTAGCGACACAACATATAGG
>NC_068984.1:21691282-21692026 GCF_001194135.2 Octopus bimaculoides
ATATATATATACACACACACATATATATACATATATGCATATATGTATACATACATACAAACACACACACACACACACACACACACACACACACACACACACACATATATATATACACGTTGTTGATAAGCACTGTATAGAGAGAGGGGAAGCAGCAAGTAACAAGAACAAAAAAATTGAAGAAACAGAAATTATAGCTCCAATCTAACACCTTACCGACCTATTTCCACATTGTGCCACGAGAGAAAAACCTATTCTTTCACATAGAAGTAATAAAACTAACATTCACTTCGTGCACAAACGTATTTTGTGCCATATTCTTTTTATACCAATATCATTATTCATTTTTCATCTCCCTAGTGTCGCCGTCGTCGTTGTCGACCCCTCTTCCTTTCAATAATATTATCATTGCCAGAAACTATAGCAACACCAACTCCAACAATATCGTCCTCATACTAAACATGATGCACTGGCATATATCCAGGAGGTAAGAGAGACAATATATCCAATGTTTCCACTGTTTTCACGCTTCAGTTGAAATCAAAAGAAAAGAAGATTTAGTTGGCATGGCAACGTAAATTCTGTGGTAGACATGTGGCTGACATTGAAATCACTATAATCATGTTTGATACACAATATATATTCAAACTAATTGATAGAAAATCACAATAAATAAATCAATAAATAAGCATTTGCGTGTGTTTGAGTGTGTGTGCTTGTGTGTGAGAGTATATATATATATAT
>NC_068984.1:21692159-21694659 GCF_001194135.2 Octopus bimaculoides
AAATAAATAAATAAATAAATAAATAAATATATATATATATATATATATATGAAACGCCTAGTTTAGAATAGAGGCAGCTGATGAAGGAAAAGTTCCATAACTGGCTCGTCTGTTTTCCTATGTGTTCCTTCTGTTGTCCGTAAAAAAGACCGTTTTTTTGTGCTTTGTTATGTTCCCGTTCCTTTTTTGACGTCCTGTACCCGGATATGCATCTATATATACATGTAGATGTAGGTATGTACATATATGTATGTATACATGTATATGCTCATATATCATTTGTATCATATATATATATATATATGTACACAGAGTGACTTCTCTAAGTAGATGAATTAGCTTTAGGTAATAGAATGCAATATATTGGGTTAGTGGAGAAAATTAGGTTGAACACTTCTGTATAGAAAAGGCGGTGTCGTTTCCCGTAGGTCGCATTCCACCTTCGGTTTTCCGAAAGCGTTTTTAATACAATATATTACCGGCTTTTATTAATATCTCTATTCACATCGAGATTTACCCTTAAAATGATTTATTTCACATCACCTACTTTCGTGCTGAAAAGATCCCCTCTCTTTCACCCCTCTCTGTCTGTCAGTCTGTCTCTTTTCCCTCTCTTTCTCTCTCTATATAATGAATCCACAAGTTATAGGAGAGTGACTTTCATACTCGAAAAGCACAATATTCGGACACGCTTATATAAAGTGTGCCGTAATTTCATACACGAAAAGTACAATATTCGGATACGCTTATATAAAGCGTACAGTATATGACCCGGCAATTATTCAGGCTGTAGTTCTGAGGAAGAACGATGTAGAAAACATTGCTTGTGCGAGCCTGGAATGGTTGGATATAACATGGGGGAATAGAGAAGAAGGAGAGACAAGTATCTGTGATCTTTGAGTTGAAGTGGAAAGAGATTTGTCAGGTCTGACGAGTAGAAGTAGAAAAGATGGTAAGAATACAGAATGTCTGTAGAATAGAGGTTGCTGTTGCCTTTCTTTACAAAAGCTCTACGATTGATTAAAGGGAGATTATGAAGGAAGAAAGCATTCATATGCAGACATCCGGTCCATTCATACTCTTTTGAAATTTCTTGTTAATCTTGCTCTCCAGTTTCTACGCATTTTCTAACATATTCCTTTATTAGTTTCCTTCTTCTCTATCACATAAAACTCACTAACACACACTATCACACACAAACACTGTCATGCACATTTTCTCTCTGTCTTCCATACACATTTTCTCCGCTTACATATTTTCCCTTTTCCATAGACACTGTCTCTCACACATACTCTCATATTTAGATTCTGTCTCACACGTATGTTCACTTTCTTTCTTTCATAGATTTTCTCTCTCCCTCTCTCTCACGCACGCACACACTCTCACACACATGCATTTTCTCTTCTACACATAATTTTTCTCCCATATGCTCACACACACACACAGACACACACTCTCTCTCTCTTTCTCTCTCTCTCTCTCTCTTTCTCTCTCTTTCTCTCTCTCATACAGACTCTTTATCTCTCATACGCCCTTTTTATCATAGACACAAGCTTTCTCTCTCTCTCTTTCTCTCGTATACCTTCTCTTTCGTACACAAATCTTCCATTCATCACACACATACTTACTCTTTCTCCTATATACTCCCTCTCACACGCAAGCTCTCTCTCTCACTCTCTCACTCTTACTATCTTTCTCTTTTGTACACACTCTCTTACGTTTTCAACTGCATACTCTCTAATTCTTACCCACACACACACACTCCCTCTTTCTCTCCATAGGCTTCTATAGTATTCTGTGATTAACTTTTCATTTCATCTCTACAATATGATGGGGGATGGGTCTCTGGGATGATAAATAACGCCAAGTGGGCGGCGGATCAACAATAAAATGCTTGGGTATCTCTTCTTTGCTATAAACTTTTCTCTGCTAACAACAATGTAGTTTCAAAGTAAACTTTTCTTTTTCAAAACTGCATTTCACTAAATAAAATCTATAAAAGCTATTTATTTGTTTCGTTATTTTCGACATGAACTCTAAAGTATATTGAACCCATTCGTAAACTAAACTATAACAGCAACAATAGCTTCTACTTAGCATGAAGAAAAGAAGCAAAATACAAAACCAAACCTTAGCGGTTGCTCGAAATTGGTGAAGATGGTGAAGACGGAGATGAGAAGGAAGAACAAGGGAGGAGATCTATACGTAATCTATTATCCAAAATCAATCTATCAATCTATAATAATTTCTGATGGGAAAAGAACATTATGTCTAGTTATTTCTCTCTACATATACAGCGTCATTTTTCTATTAGTAATTATCATTATTATTAGTATCGTACTCTACTGGTATATTTTTCATTTATTATTATTATTATTATTATTATTATTATTATTATTATTATTATTATTATTATTATTATTATCGTCTTCATCATCATTACTGTGTTTTTAATAATGCGTTGATGTTTTAGAAAGAATTAAAAAAAAAAATTACATAA
>NC_068984.1:21696520-21701859 GCF_001194135.2 Octopus bimaculoides
CACACACACACACACACACACACACACACACACACACACACACACACACACACACACACCGAGTAATGGATGACAAAACAGCTTTGAGTACACTGCTTCCTATAGCAGAAGCGGCTATAAGCTAACGTAGATGAATACGTAACCCCTGTTCTTTTCTCATTGAATAATGTATTTTACGCTCTGTATTCGCCCAATGTTTTACTGTAAAGTATAAACATGTTGAGTTCTAAGTGATTATTAGTATCGCTATGCATAAGCGAAAATCATTTCTGTATATTGTTTATATTAATCAGACTGGTATCCTCATCTTGAGAGTGTTGCTTTCATTACGTTTCGACTGTTGTATGCTTCAGCCTTCTTCAGGTGTCTTGTGTCGAACTCGGTTGTTGTATCGGAATTTCGAACCAAACCCTTTATTTGATCCACGGAGGTACACTGTTTTCATTAAACTCCCCGCGTTTCGTGACATTTTTCGCTTTAGTTAGTATTTTGCTAGTTTACTTTAGTGAGGATTGAACTCAGAATCTCTAGGTGAGTGCACTACATTAATCCATATCTTTATTCACTACGCTATGCTTACGCAGCGTACAACAGCCAAAACGTAATGAAAGCTAGAATCAAGATGTGGACACCAGTTCGGCTAATATAAACAGTATACATAGATATAATTCTATATTTCCGAGGTGAAAAATTTATATTATCTATCTATCTATCTATCTGTCTGTCTGTCTGTTTGTCTGTCGCATATATCTGCATGTGTGTATGTATGTAAGCATGCATATAGCAAGAAGCTGTAATATTTTTCATTTAGAAGTAATTAAAAAGGGTGAAAAAAAGAAAAGAAGCACAGCAAACACAGAACTTCAATGTCTGTTAACCATCAACTAGGGAAGAAAACAAACACAGCAACGATAATATAAAATACAAAAAAAAAAAAAGCTTTCCCTTTTGCACGAGATTTTGTCCAGCTCTTTATTACTAATGATTGTGTCAGTAACCAAGGGTAAACAAACAGCGAGGAAAATGTTCCCTATATAAATATCATGTAGCTTTATAAACCTGTCAGCTTGTCGAATATAAAACAACTTTAAATGCTATCTGACGTATGGAACACCACCATGCATTTCTATGATCATAACGACGACGACGATGATGATGATGATGATGATGATGATGATGATGATGATACCTTTGATGATGATGCAGTTGATGATGATTATAATATTACGAGACGATGACGATGATAACAACGACGGTGAGGGAGTCGGCGACGACGATGCTGATGACGATAATGATAAGTGCGTTGGTAGAGATGATGGAGGCTGTTTTAGTTTGTTAGTTTAATGTGTTGGCAGAAATAGTTAAAGTGTTGAATATCTCTACTGCTTCATTTCAAATCCTACTAGTTTCTCAAATGAGGGGAAAGGTTTATTTCCTGTATTGTACTCTCCCTGTCTAACAATACTGATAATCCTGGAAGAATTGGTAAACTAAGCTGTCTGAAAATCAAAGTTTTGCAGAAGATTTAAAAACGGGTGATTTAAGGTGCTTCTCCTATACTGCCATGTCTGTTCGGCCATTTTACCTACATGTTGTTGGCAAAACAAGAGAAAACCAACAACAAAAAAATAACAACGTTAACAAAAATACATAAAAAAGCTAGACTCGAATTTTAACTAGTTTTTTTCCTTGTATAATCGAGAAGTCGGCTGCGGCTCAACCGCATTAATAGGGGAGGCCACACAAAACGCCTTTGCAGCCAACGCCTACTTCTCCTTTTCCCCTCCACTTTTTCTTCTTCTTCTTCTGCTGCTGCTGCTCTGTTTTTCATATCATTAACATCATCGTCTTTACTCTTGTTTCCATTGCCTCCCCCTCTTTCCCCTCCCTCTTAATCCTCCTCATCTCAATGTTTCTTTTTACATACTCCTCTGAGAATATAAAGGGTACTCCAGAGCGTTGTCGAAACTCATCCTGTCTGGAGCTTGCTAGTCTCGACTACCTAAACGTATAATGCTTGTTTTTGACGCTAAGTTTCACAAAATCCATGCCTGCAGCCCGACTTCAGTTTTACAACAGCCAACAGAACAAAAATAAAAAAAATATAAAGGAAGAAAGGAATAAAACTAACAATCTAAAATATAACAACCACAAATGAACATACCGCACTCTGCATACAATTCCATGCACGAGTTTCTCTGTCATTTTCTCCATACGATTCATTGAGAGACGAGTATAAGTGGTGTCTGAAGTAGTTTTTGATCTGAAAAGAAAAAGAAAGAAATCCATGATTACCTTTGGTTCATGTTAAAGAAAATTATCTCCCTTAGATTCAGGTTGTCAGTCAAACTGCGTTGATTAACTTTACTAAATCGACTTCGTTCAATCAAACTGCATTTTCAGCAAACATTTAAAACTTTTGGATGAGTTTTTAGTAATCACTCAAACTTATATTGCTCAATCTAAGAAACAATTGTCACTTCAAAAGATTGACAAAATCAATGAAATTCATAGAATTACTTTCTTCCATGCAAATAAATATGACCATATGACTATGAGGGTTCTTGTTGCGTGCTGTTCATGTTTAGTGGCGATGAGATGCGATAATGCTTTCTTCATATGTGCAGTGATTACGCATTTTTACTGTCGAAAGCGAAAATATTTGCAGAAGCTTATTGGAGGAATTTTCCGTTGTCTCTGTCACTGCTGAATTAATGTGATGTGTCTAGAATGCACGTGAATAAAACTAAGGTACATAAAGAACAAGGCAGAGAAGTGTCAGCTGCATAGAAATGGGCGTTCTGGTGTAATTGCGGATCGTTCATGTATAGTAAGAAAGTGTTGGGGTCAAAATCAAAAGATGAGACACAGTAGAGCTGATAGTGTTAGTCACAAAGGGTTCTATTTGCACAAGCCATAGCAGTGCATAGCCACCAAGTTTAAAGAAGATGGATGAAATCCATAGCTGGGCAGTTTCGAAAGAAAATTTGCATCCTAGACACAGACAAAAACTTCTCTATGTCGAGGGCGACAGCATTGTTTTAATAAAATTTTAATTGGGTGAGATTAAATTCCCCGAAGATCTGGTATTTCGAAAATCATATTCATTGAGGAAGGGTACAAGGTGCAGAGAAGTCTATCTTTAAAGATGTTTCCATTCCCTCTTTAGATATTAGAGTTGTGATAGGATGATAGTTAATACAGTTAAAGAAGCACACTTCTTAGAAATGGAAAATACTGTAGCGTGTTTATAAAGATCAAGATATAATCCCGTACTGAGAGAGGGAGAGAGAAAGAGATAGAGAAAGAAAGAAAAAGTGTGACAGGATGAGAGAGAGATTGTAGTATTTGATGAGGATAGATCTAACTCTGGGGTATATTATGGAGGAATATAGAAGGGAAATTGTCAGAGCCGGTGGATGTACTATCGCATTTGGTGTGTATGAATATATGTGCGTGCCTGCGAGTCAGGTGAAGTAAAAATACCTAGTTTCGGAGTGGGTTTACTAAGTGTTTGCGTCGCAAAGTTAGATGCAAAACGGGAAACAGACATAGACACTTTTTCTGCAAGAGTGTAATTTAAACAACCATCTTGGTTGTTAAGTAGCGGAAAGGAGCAATGCATATAAAGCAACAGTTTGGAAGGCGGGTGTGCTTTTCGTACGTGTGTTCCGTAGAAGCATCCTTCATGGTTTAGATAATGGTCTTGTTGGGCAAGGGCTATCCAGTTTGTGTTGGTTAAGTTTATCGAAGTCGACCATACTGTTTGAACTGTTTTAGTATTGGGAACTGTGAGCTTAGGTTATGTGGGGAATGTAGTGATGGTGATGGTGGTAGTGGTGGGGCAAACCTAAAGGAATGGTGTCAGTTGCTTGCCTAGCCGTTTTCGATAGGTCAAAGATTCTCTGTACATAAGCAATATTAAGGAATTTTTGTTTACATTCTACAAAGAATAAAATATGGAAATGAAAAACAAATCCAGAAGATACAAAGCGGAGAGAAATTTGATTTAAAAAAAAGAATTGATACCTTCAATACTTCTGCAATATTAATAATTAACGCAAAGAAATAATATCAGAAATGAAAAATAATCAGAGTGAATAGATTTTTCCCCCACAATATGAACTTGGACCATTTCTCTGGTGACATTAAGCAGTATAAATAATATTGTATTTCTAACTGAAATATAGACAAAATGGCTTTTCCAAGAAGCAAACATACTATCAATATATCTTTGACCTTCTTTTATTTGTCCCAGTCAATGGACTGCGGCCATGCCGAGGCGTTGCCTCGAAGGATGTAGTCAAAAACATCATCCCAGTACTTATTTTTTAAAAGTCTGGTAATATTATATCGTTCTCTTTTGCCGAACTGCTAAGTTATGAGGTTGTAAACAAACCAACACCGGTTGTCAGGTGATGGTGAGGACACACACACACACACACACATACACACACACACACACATACACACACACACACATACACACACACACACATACAACGGAATTCTATTTAATTCCCATCTGCCAAATTCACTCACAAGGCACAAGGCATGAGTCGGCCCGAGGAGATAGTTGAAGGCATCTGTCCAAGGCATCGCGCTGTGGGACTGCATCTGAAACCACGAGGTTTCAAAGCGACCTCCTTAACTGCACAGCCATGTTGCGCTTATGCAGAAGCTTTTCTCTAGTAACATGATACAAGCAGTATTATATGTCTTACTGAAAGGCAGAAGTAGTTTGTCCAGAAAGCGAGCCTACGGTCGATACATGTAGAAAAACTGTGTGAAAATGTTTCTCCGTCGTATGTAAAATATCACGCTTTATATTCTTTTAATAATTTAAGGCTTTAGAATTGCATAGGTCAACTTAGGTGACTAGAAACATGAAATTAAATAGATAGAATAAATGGGGAAGACAATCTCATGAATAAATATAATATATAAATTTATATTATTGATTCTAAACAAGGAATATTGAATTTACATAAATGGTTAGTAGTCATAGTAGTTTAGTATCTTTCGGAATCGATCATTGTTCCATTTCAGTGAAATTGCAAGATTCATGGCTTGGAAATGTAAGGTCTCCAGAATTAAAATAATAATAATTTTGATTTAGATTTTAAATGTACTGATATTACTTCCTGAATATTTTATTTATTCATACATTCAAATGATTTGACATCATTACATCTTTAAAAGACTTGAAGGCATCAAATAAATTTTTGGTACTTAGTCCATGGAAATACAAATGATTAATTTACAAAATGGGTTTTAAATTTTTAATTATAAATTGAATCTCAAAATAATTTTGAAGGAAAAATATTGTGAGAGCAGTA
>NC_068984.1:21702677-21707062 GCF_001194135.2 Octopus bimaculoides
ATATATACACATACGTATATGTACATACGTCTATACGTATATATATATATATGCATATGTGGGTACAGGACGTCATGAAACGTGTACAACAAAAAAGTATGAAATACGAGTACATGGAACATGAACTATTCTTTCGAACAACGAAGACACAAATGGAAAACAAAACAAACATAAAGAACGACCCTTCATCAGTTGTTAGCTGATTTTCTAGTTTCGTATTTCGGGCATTTAACAACAATGTACGCTTTCGATAAAACAGTTGCTCCCGCAAAGCAAATTAAATAAAGTTTGGGATTTTGCGGAGGGTCAAAATAGGTAACACAAACACGACAGTGAAAACAAACAGGAAGGGCTGCTAAGCCTAAAAGAGGTTGTGGTGGCGAACGCGTAAATCAAGCTAGGACAGGAGACAAACAAGAACACGTCTTCCTTGTTCCAACTATAATAACGGAGAGAAAGAAAGAAGGCCGATGGTCAAGTGGGTGCTACGTGAGCAAAGGAGGAGGAGTGAGGGAGAGAGGGTGACCGAGTAATAGGATAGAATAGTGGGAGAAGAGGAGGTGAAAGTATAAGAGAGACAAAAAAGAGAAAAACGAAAGAGTAAAAAGATCGTATAGAATGCGCATCAGAATTATTAAGATAAAACTTACTTGGAAGAGGATGCGTGGCGTTCAATCATATAATGATATAAATAATATATATATATGCATATATACATACGTATATGTACATACATCTATACGTTAATATATATGCATAAGTGGGCACAAGACGTTCAGCAAAAAAGTACGATGCCTGAGTACATGGAACATGAACTATTCTTTCGAACAACAAAAGACACGAATGGAAAACAAAACAAACATAAAAAACGACCCTTCATCAGTTGTTGGCTGTTATATACAAATATATCTATACATCTATGCACATATATGCAAAGATACTCATACGTATACAGATATCCATGCACACATACGCACGCTTGCACACTCACACGCACGCTCGCACACACACACACGCATGTATGTATATTGGTCGAGACAGTCTCTTCCCGTTCTGGAGTTTAAGCTGTTCGTTCTCAAGATGATGTGACATCAGAACCTTTCTGGTAACAATCAGCGCTCAGGCGAAACCGCCAGAGCGTTAAGAGACGGAGTCAATCAAAATATAATCGTAGATGTAAACATACATTTCTATGCATACACACCATCTTTTCATTTTAGACTTTTATCGCAGTACCGAGAAATTTAGCAATATTTACAATTATTCGTTGAGTACTTGCATTGAGTTATATTTCACAGAAAAGTTGAGATGTACTCTATTGATATCATGTGAGTTTCTTTCCACACTCATCCTAATTCAGAGTTCAGCTTCATTTATTGTATTACATGAGTACATACATACATAAGCACACATATACTGGTAGGTATACGTGAACATATATTCATTCACGCATATATATATATATATATATATATATATATATATATATATATAAAGTGAAACGAAAGAAAATATATGAAGGGTTTGAAGAGCAAGAAGAAATGAAAACAAAATGATACCCTAACACCAAGTAAACTGTCTTATTTCCCACATATCGACTGAAAGTATGTATGTGTATGTGTATATATAAAAAAAATAACACGAATAAAAAATCAGTCTGAGGAGGAGGGGAAGAAAAATAACTATAAGAGGAACGAGAATGAAAACGAATAACAAACACAAACAAAAACAAATGATAATAATCTATATAATATAAAAATTTGTACCGTAAAAGCTTTTACAGATTGCAAAACTACATCTCAACGTTAGTTTTTTTTTTTCTCCTCTCACTCTGCTGCCACATTTTCTACTCCTACTACCACCCCTACTTTCACATTGCGTGTTTCCTTACTTAACTGATTATCTGACCAGAGCAGAGTGATTTTTTTTCTCCATTGATTTATGATGTATTTTTTTTCTTCTTATACTTATTATATGACGCCTAATGTTTGATGACAATAAATAAATAAAAAAAAAAAAAAAAAAAAAAAAAAAAAAAATGAAGGCCAACCAAACGTCAGGCAGCTTTAAACACGTTGAGTAAAAGTTATTCTTTAATCACAAATACACCCACACACACGTATATGCAAGTAACTACACACATATATCTACATTTTCAATTTTGTACGTATGTATATATATGTATGGGCATGTATATATATATATATGTATATATATTCGTGTGTGTGTGTGTGTCCAAGTGTATGGCTGTGTGTAGTCGCTTAAAAGTTTCCAAGTGCAATTTGGTTAGACAGGATCTAAGAATCAGGTTTCCATCTAGCAAAAATAGCTCCAAAACTTTAAAATGACAAAATAAGAATACTAACACCGACAACGCCACCACCATCACCACCGTCACCATTACGTCTACCATTATTATCGTCATCATCATCATCACCAACCGCCTCCACCACCTTCCCCACTACCATTACCACCAAGAATAACAGTAAGGATGGCAGCGACATAACAACACAACGGTAACTCTAACAACGAAAACAAAAAGAAAACAAACTGTCAAAGCAAGAAGACATTTTTAAGCGTGTATTTCAAAATGTCATACGAACACCTCCTCCACAACATACACAGAGTCATAAACAAAATACTTAAAAGTGTCGCTAATGTATCTAGTTGCAGCTATAATTCCCTTTTAGACAACCTATACCGGCAAACCTCGTCGTCGTCCTCCTCCTTTCACTGCACGCGCTCGCCCATGAACACATACTTATCTGAGTGTTTGGGAGTGGATTTGATAGACGGAAACTGAAAGAAACCCGTTGTGTGTGTGTAAGTGTGTGTGAGTGTGTGTATGTATGTGTGTTTGTTCCCCCTTACCACCGCTTGACAACCGATGCTGGTGTGTTTATGTCGATTTGCCTCTCTCCCCGGAAGTCCTGGCTTTGTGCCAAAATTTGAAACCAATATTGATAATACCCAGGAATGTACGACATTTTTCTGCCTTCACTGTAGTATGCTATGGCGTTCGTCATACATGGAGCCATCGCACCAAATTGGGTGCAGCTTTAACTAGCCCAACCATGCAGCAACTACTCTCTGTAGATACTTTACGTTTGCTTTCAGTTATGTTCTTTCTTTTTTTCATATATGCCTCCGCTATTGCAATGATGGCGATTTCTATGTTTCTCTCAGCAGATTACAAGTCATTATTCTGATAATTTCTTGATTCCGATACCAGTTAGACACTATTGCATATCAGTATATACCAGTGCCCAGCAATAGCTAATGCAACAGCTACTGGAATAACGTTATGAACGCACCGATTTAGAATCGGTCGAGTGGAAACTAAATGAGTTAGGAACGTCAGACGAAATTATAACGATATTTCTTGTCAATTTCGGCGACTGAACAGTGTACTTTTCTGTCGCTCATTTTCTCTTTCTTATATATATGTGTATGTGTGTCTACAAATACATATAAGCAGTTCGATCTACTCACTATTCATGTGCCTGCATAATATACATATTCCAAAGGACTATTTGTTATATTTTCGGTAAGATGTTACATTTTCTATAGTAATTTCTTTGCGAAAAGTTTCTTCCCAATTACAATCTATTTATGATCTTTCTTTTTTTTTTTTAACCATACACGGAATTACCAATATATCATGCCAGGTTTATAAATTGAATCGTTAGTACCGAGATAAATTCTATTGGGTTATAAATATTTTATAGATTTTGATATTGGCTAGTTTTCACTTGACTCTTTGAACTTTAGGAATGAGCAATGAATATCGTGTAATTGAATCAGGGATTTTATTAGCAATATTTGACATCGTTAAGGGCTTTGGCTTCTTGTCGGCTACTTAATATTGGCTTATAGAAGGTCTTTTATAAAAATATACATATCTACATAGTCTCATCTCTGTCTCTCTGTCTCTCTCTCACTTTCCCATATAGGTCAAATCCATATATTTATTCTAATATGTCGTGGTTGTTCATTTGCGAATATATCACGCTCTGCATAACGAACTTTATAAGTTACGCTCCCTAACACATGTGTAGGTATTTATATTTACATATAGTTGTGAATACTGTTTTCGGTAGTGTAGACGGGATATGCTGGACTAAATGATGATGTATCATGTTATGTCCACACACACACACACACACACATATAACTTTGTATTTGTAAATCTATGTTCATAGATATATGTGCATATGTTTCATATACATATGTATTGATATATATATGTATTTGTAAATGTATGTTTATAGATATATATGCATATGTTTCATATATATATATAGAAAAATTTTTTAATTAAGGTACTCAGAAACCTGGATGTTTGTACATTTACAGATTTTTATTAATGTCACATATTAAATGAA
>NC_068984.1:21707367-21708280 GCF_001194135.2 Octopus bimaculoides
TATATATATATTTATTTATTTATTTATTTATTTATGTGTTTCAGCCAAGTGGCTGCGGTCATGCTGGTGCACTGCGATATATATCATACAAGAACACACGCGTATATATATTCATATATACAAGTGTATATGTGTGTGTGTGCGTGTATTTGTATGTGTGTGTACTTGTGTGTGCAAAAGTGTGGGTTTGTGTGTAACCATTTCATCGCAGTCCGTTCATAAGCTTTAAACATATCCAGGGCGGTGGGTTAGTGGAATGCTAGAAATTCAGGAAAGCTGCCTTGCTGTATCGGTTCCGCCTGTTTGCGTTTCAAAAGGAACGCCTCTGACGACACTGGTGCCGAGTTGGCGGCTTTTCCTTTGCATAAACATCGGTGACATTGAGAGGGGCAAATTACACGTATGAGCAACTGACATTTTTTCTCAAAATTTCCGGTACTGCCCAGCGCAGATGCGACGGAGATCCTAACTTAAAACAGATTATTTATTTTTTTATTTTGGTGTGTAGAAACGTTGCAGATATCGTCGAAGATATCGAACTTACTGCGATTCGGGCATCTCCAAGCGCTTGTGAAATTTTGTTTTAGTGTGGCTAGGAGTAGGCGTGGCTGTGTGGTAAGAAGCTTACTACCCGACCACATGGTACTGGGCTCAGTCCCACTGCGTGACACCTTGGGCTAGTGTCTTTTGCTATACATGGGGCCGACCAAAGTCTTGTGAGTGGATTTGGTAGACGGAAACGCAAAGAAGCTTGCCGTGTATATCTATCTATCTATCTATATATATATATATATATGTGTGTGTGTGTGTGTGTGTGTGTCTCCCAGCCATCGCCTAAAAACCGATGCTGGTGTGTTTATGTCCCCACAGCTTAGGAGTTCAGCAAAAAAGGCCGATAAAATGAGTACCAGAC
>NC_068984.1:21708547-21709385 GCF_001194135.2 Octopus bimaculoides
ATATATATATATATATATATATATATATATATATATATATATACTTTTATTATTTTACTTGTTTCAGTCAGATTGCAGCCATGCTGGAGCACTGCTTTAAAAAATATGGAACGCTTCACGAATTTGCGTGTCATCCTTGCGCAGAGGTCATGCTAATCTTTTCTGTATCGTTCCAAATTTAGAATATGTACTGCCGTAGATATTATATATACATATATCTATAATAACTATATAATAACATATCAGAACAATAATATATATACACCGATTAAAGCGACATTTATCTAAACAATAGACTGAAAAAATGACGAGCTAACTTCCAGCTACAATCGAACCCGCAAATCAACGATAAGACGGCTCCTTGCGCATCCGATTGAGCCAGAATACTCACCCATAAGTTTTCAGTCAAATTAATGTATAGATACTTTAACTGTCTAGAACTACAAATAATATTTTGTAAACAAACCCGGAGGCTTGATAAGTTACGGAGTAAAAGCGAGTACAAAGGTCATTTTTATACAATCAGATGTGCAAGGAGCCATCTTAGCATTAATTTGTTGTTTCTATTTTAGCTGGAAGTCAGCACATCACTTTTCAGTCAATTTTTTTAAGATAAATGTCGCTTTAATCGGAGTATATATGTTATTGTTATGATATATTATTATACAGTCATTATTGTATAAAAATGGCTTTCGTAGTCGCTTTTCCTCCGTAACTTATGAAGCCTCTGAATTTGTTTACAATACATACATACATACATACATTATATATATACACACACACACACACACACACACATGTATATATATATATATATATATATATATATATATATATA
>NC_068984.1:21710143-21711500 GCF_001194135.2 Octopus bimaculoides
ACACATATATATGTATAATTATTATTAAATATATATACTAATGTATATGCTTTGCGTATTTTCCGGTGGCTGTAATCGCGTGGCGGAGTATATAACCTCTCATGTCGCCGGTGTTGGACAGGCGAGATAACTCACCTTCAATCCCATTTGTGGTGTAGGAAGAGCGTAAATGTATATACATACGCTGACTCGGGAAGAACCGCCCCATGATCGAATCGAAATCTCTAGAAGTCCCTCTTTCTGCTTGTGTCTTTCTTGTAATAGATGAAGTAAAACATGAAGGGCGTCACTCTTATTGATCTCGAAGGGCCAGGCTTATTAAAGGCTATGAATTTCCTCCTCCTTCCCAGACCAGCTGAAAAAGAGATACCCACTGTAACCTGCAGAATCTAAACGTAGTGCTCTGTGCAAACCAGGTGTTGCAGCTATATTTGTCAGTAATATACAAGTAATGGACGCTGTAATAATTAGAATTGACATTGAGATTATTAAGGGCAAGTTGTGTGAATGTTAATCTGAGCTGCTTACTTACTGATCTTAATTATCCTAATCCTCCTTACCATCAATGTGGTCACAATAATGACAATCATCCTCTGCATTTGTTTATTGTAATCTGTCTTCTTCTTCTTCTTCTTCTTCTTCTTTTATTTTATTTTATTCTACTAACTAGCATTAACACAATGATATCCGCTCTACACGCCCTTTCTCCTCTATACTACCCTCTCGTCCCCTTCCTCTTCCTCACAACATCGTCATTATTAACATTGCTCATTTCTTCCTTCCCATTCTTTTCTCCGTTGATCATTGTTTACAAACTACCCTACACTCTCCCATTCTACGCCAGCCCGTCTACACGCCTCCATTGCCATTCAATAGCCTTAAAAGAATCTTTGGAAGCAGCACCGTTTCCTGTTAATCACTTCATGTACTGAGGCAATGTTTATGTGAATTTGTGTTCAGTATTTATGTTGTGTTGTTTATTCTGACTGTTATAGACTTTCTGTTGAAAGCTTAACACGGAACAGGCGTTTTGACACATGCAGGCGTTTACCTGAGTGTAATACAAGTGTGTGTGTGTGTGTGTGCTTTTGCAAGCTTTATATATACGTGTGTGTATATTTGCATGTACGTATGTGCGTGCGTACGTATATACTTGAGTCGGTGTTATATAAGTATATGCGTATGCACTTGTATAAGGAGGCGTTCAAATAAGGTGCAAATGTGTGTGTATATACATATATATATATATATATATATATATATATATATGCGCGCGTGTGTAAGCATAAGCATATACGTTTGAACTTATACATATGCATTTAATAATGTTTGTATATATTTTTATCTGTATACACTT
>NC_068984.1:21712056-21717496 GCF_001194135.2 Octopus bimaculoides
GCCCGGTTGCTTATTTAGCGCTATTTTAAAAGCTGTATATAGAACACGCGCGCACACACACACACACACACACACACACACACACACACACACGCCAAAAAAGCTCCCAAGAAAGATGAACAACCAACGTTGTCTCAACGTTTGAGTCATACTCGGCTGCTTTTAGGACGGTGAAGTAAAAGTCATGATCGAAAGTCCAACGAAATTTTAAAACTTTCAAACTGCTTTGAATCACAACATACTGATTTGCAATCCGATCGGGATCATCTTCGTCTTTTATTTTAGCTGCTTCAGTAAAATATATAGTACAAAACAGACATATATTAAGATTGATTCAAATGAACCTACAAACTTTTTTATTTACTTGTAGAGCCTCAAGGATGGAATATTGCCCATGTCCTTTGAAGACAACCCGAAACTCGTGAACTTTGAACTGTTGCAGGGGATCGCCTGCAGGAAAGGCATGAGCAGAGTGGAGATTCCAAAGGGCCAATGTTCATGGAAGGAAAGACTGAGCATAATACTTATTGCGTGGCTGAAGGATGTAAAAAGACAAAGAGTGACAACAACTGGCCTTATAAATGGGTTAGGTGTGCCCGAATGGTAGAGGTACGAGACCTGCCAGATATAAGGAATCGAGGCCATTATAGTAGTGATTAACAAAACAGAGAGAGGAAACGGAACACCTGTAGACCCGAAGCTGAAGATGTATTTCATGTTAGTATTTATAAATATGAATTCAGTGTTCCTCAGCGAGAGATGTCGCCCTTTTCAGAAAAAAAGATGGTGACATCCCTGGCGTTGATACTGCTACCCCGAAAGGGGATCGCAAATATGTTATACCGGTTATGTGTTCTCTATTCCCGTTCATTTTTGGTGTGCTTTCAGCTACGAAGTAATATTTTGCGTTTAACGTAAATTGAACGATTACTGAAATAGGTATGGTCGGCTCTTAAATGACTTTTCAGTTAAGCCGATGTGAAAACAACCGTACTATGTCGTACACCAGCATAACAACAAAGCATCAGAAACGTTACGATACTCCGACATTCTAGTTGTCGGTTTAACATTTACGACAGTACACGCTGAAGATTTTCAGGTCCAAATTCCTGTATACCATGGCACGAAAGAGCCACAAGCAATATCTATCTATCTATCTATCTATCTATCTATCTGTCTGTCTGTCCACACACACAATATTTATAAACAAACTACCCCAAATCTTAGAGTATCCGCGTAAATGTAGTCAATACAGGCTGGTTGATATCGGCATCAAATCGTATAAGTTATAATAATGAAATCAAACTAAATAATATTTTGAAAGCATTTATATTGTATGTTTCAGATCATTGCATAATATATAATAGGATGTATACACACACACACACATGCAGATATACACACTCAAACACACATCATCATATGGCGTTTAGAGAGTAAGTAAATCATGTGGTTATCAAGACATACGGTTGTTTATGCAATAACAAACAATTTATAGAGCTAAACATAGACATTGTTCGTGCATGTGGGAGATAGGGAAATAAATATGTTGCGAATATATGTGTGTGTGTGTGTGTGTATGTGTGTTCGTGTGTATGTGTGTTTGCGAGAAAGTGTGCGCATGCCGAAACAGCACGTCAAGACAGCACGTGACCAAGTACCTGATTATCAAAATATAAGAAAATACCACGGATTCGTGATCATCACAGAAAATTAACAAAGAAAAACATTATTTATAACTTTGCTTTTCACTAATTACTCATATTCATCATGTATAACAAATTTAATTTAATTTTTGTTCATAGTCTGTTTTTGCTTTTCCTGCACGGAAACCAACATTTGCTATACATACATACATACATACATACATACATACATACATATATACATACATACGTGTGTGTGCGTCAGTGTGTGTGTGTGTGTGTGTGTGTGTGTGTGTGTGTGTGTGTGTGTGTGTGTGTGTGTGTGTGTGTGTGTGTGTGTATTTGTTTGTGTGTGCGTAGGCGCATGTGCCTATAAATAAGTATCATATATGCATATAACTTAATTCTAGTTGTTTTACGTTTCATTCCCAGTTTCAGGCTAGGAGGCAATCCTCAGTTGGAGACTCTTCGTGGTGAGACATTCATCACCGTCGGATGCTACAGCAGTAATGGTTGTTACGACGCGCATCAACATAAAAAAATGAGATTCCTACTCTGTTAATTTATTTCCTGGCGAAATCAGCTAAAAAAAAAAAGGCATGCGTGGACAGATCAGATGAGAAAGAAAACCCTGTTGAGTTTGTCTCTAGCCGAGGTCTGTAATGATACAGTATAGACATTGTATAAATGGAAGCAGTAATAGTTTGCTATTCGCTGCGCTTTCTGTCAAAAGACACGTTGCCATCCACAGAGCAACAGTTTTTCTACTGTGAAACGTGAAAGTAACTATCGCCGATGCAGGCGGTGTGTGATCCTTAGTTAGAGACTTTGTTCGGTCTAATATATCTGTAAAACAGTAACGTAAGTGTCCTAAGGTGAGTTCAGCATGAACGGAAACAACACTTTGAGCAAAATAGCAAAAACTCTTTCGATTGTAATTTTCAGTACGGACTTGGTCCGTGAAAGTGTGCACCACCGCTCGTTTCGGATTAGTAGCAAGTTATACGTCCGACGCGAGGTATCAGATAAATGACTACATGACTAACTGGCTTGTGGCAGCCAAATATACGCAGCAACGTTGCTTTCTGATCCTTCTATATTGGTCCTTCCTATTTTTGCGAAGCAGAATTTGCAAAGCATTGGATTGTTTACATACTAACAAGGAACGGGAGTTAGGTTTAGACTTTCATATGGCGGGTCTGTTTATGCTATTGATTCTTTGCGTGTACATGGCTGCTGACTTATGTGGTGGTAATGGTGGCGAAACTAATTAATCACCGGAACATGGTTCAGGGATGAAAGACCTATCGAGTTGTCTATTAGTGGATCTCATCTAAAGATAGCTGGAGCCATGTGACAAGGGTCTCATGGACGTTCACTAATCTAGTCTCAAATTAAGAACAGAAAAAAACCCCAGACACTTCTCCTCCGGTCGGGATTGGCTATATTAAAGTGACGAATACTGGGCGGCAAGTGAAACACTATTGCTGAGCACAAGCTGAATGTCTAGTTAAGGTACCCTACGTTTCTGTTACATTTTCGATATCCACAACATTCTGCTATGTATATCGAAGGTGTCGCTCGATGTACATTGCAGGATGGCGAAGTCGAAATCCACTGAAGGTTGTATAACAAACGACTTGGAAAAATGAATAGCGGTGGTGTGAGCGACCAACATCAGACAGGGAAGACGGTGTTGGAGAGAAGTTAAATTGCGTGCGAATTGATACCTGGTCAGGTAGGAATATATTAAAACACATACACATATCCACACGAGCATAAATGATCAAATAACAGATCGATACATAGGGGTACTATATACACAAGTTATGGGAATGCACATCAAAATAAACTACTGTTTTAAATAACTAAGTACAAAGGTTTCTATTGGTTTTGATGACGAATATTCAATTCTTCTCTTAACTGAATTATTTGGTCATTGATTTAGAGTTTAACAGACTGAGTATTCCACTGACACGTGTATCTCTAATGCAATTCTCAAGTAAAGTCAGCGTGTCAGCGTGACATAGATGTGTGACAAGGCTGGATGTCTGAATTATACGGGTAAACTATAGTTTCCGTCTATCTGATTTCACTCAGGAGGCTTGGATGAACCCGAAGTTATGGTAAAATGCACTTGATCAAGAAACCATGTAGTGGGATTTCGTGATTGCGAAACGGAAGCCTTTTCAATTTGACCATACCGTATCCACATGCTGCTTTGAATATAGTGAAGGATATACATTGTAGAGAGCACGGTGTGAAGGTGGCGTGTTGAGGTTGATGAAAATAAACACAACTTGATTGTATTTGGCAGTTCAATAATTTAAGATTGTCAGGTTCCATTAACATATAATTGTTCAATCTCCAACTTCTCCATTAACACCGGCCAGCTAGTTTAATTGGTTAGGCTAGTCTTGAAAACCAGCATATGAGAAGCGTGCATATAAATGTATATATCGTATATAGTATCTATCTATCTATCTATACATACATACATACATATACATATACATTTATGCATATGTATATATACATCTGTGTATATATATATATATATATATATATATATATATATATATATATATATATATATATATATATATATATATATGTATGTATATGTATATATACATCTATGTTTATATATATATGTATATATTTATATACATATATGTAAATATATATGCACATCATATGCATATTTAGCGTTTATGGATAGATATGCAAACGGTGATGAAAATAAACGAGAAGGAAAGACAAGAACAGCTCCAATATCAAAATTATTTGAATAACGCAAACAAGAATAACAGAATTATGTGGAGTCCAGAATAATTGCTCCGTATTTAAAGGACAACAAAGAACATAATTCAGTTAATAGCACCAAACAGTTTGTTTACCATTATAAATTCGTGCTACATAGTATTTACAAAAAGAAGATTAACGACAATGTATAGTAATTCAATCACGTAATATATTGTCCATCACGTGTTGCACTGTAAAGCTAAGCATATCTAGCATAGAAGGTCAAATATGGTGTTCCAAAATAATTATTGTTTATTAGCACCGAATAAAAGCTGCATTTGTCGTATGTGTCTTATATAACTTCAGGAATATAAACGAACAATATGGATGTACGCACGATGTGTGACTTAATGTCTCAGAGTTTCTAACGAATCATACATGTGTGTTTGTATGTCTGTTGGATTGTTCAAATGCCTATCGAGGCGTAGTATTTGATTTGTATGATGTATTTTCATTGGTCGTATTTTGCGAGAGTTTCCTGCATTTTTGTTTTCCTCTGAACTCTTAAATACAGGTGTATGTCTGTCTGTTGAGAGGTGAAAACTTGCATTCCAGCTGGTACCAGGTGACGGCGGTTAACTGATGAATATGTTATTAAAAAGGAAGAAAAAAGGAAAAAAGGTTTTTCTTTTGTGCGTTTCTAGTGAGAACAGACTAATCTATCTATCTATCTATCTATCTATCTATCTATCTATGCGATTGCATATATGTAAATATCTGTGCATGTATTTATATGTATATCTGTATAAGTATGTAGGAGTGGCTGTGTGGTAAGTAGGTTGCTTACCGACCACATGGTTCCGGGTTCATTCCCCCTGCGTGGCATCTTGGGTAAGTGTCTTCTACCATAGCCTCGAGACGACCAAAGCCTTGTGAGTGGATTTGGTAAACGGAAACTGAAAGAAGCCCGTCGTATATATATATATATATATATACATATATATATATATATATACATATATATATATATACATATATATATATATATA
>NC_068984.1:21722794-21727658 GCF_001194135.2 Octopus bimaculoides
TATATATATATATATATATGTATGTGTGTGTGTGTGTATATGCTTGTGTCTGTGTTTCACCCCCCCCAACATCGCTTGACAACTGATGCTGGTGTGTTTACGTCCCTGTAACTTAGCGGTTCGGCAAAAGAGCCGATAGAATAAGTGCTAGGCTTACAAAGAATAAGTCGTGTGGTCGATTTGCACGACTAAAGGCGGTGCTCCAGCATGGCCACAGTAAAATGACTGAAACAACTAAAAGAGTAAAAGAGAGAGAATATATATATGACTAAAATGGTTTTGTACAAAATAGTATATTAGTAAACAAATAAGGTTAGTTAAAAGAGATGTAAGAACTGTTCCTTAGTTTATTTTTGTACAGGTACAGAATGTCTTCAAAATTTTCAAGGAAATGAAATGGAATGAAATAAAATATAAAATATCATTGTCGTAATGAATCTCAAGAGATACAAGAAAACGTATGCAATATGTAATAACGAAAATACAATTCTTTTTTTTATTTCATTCATTTCGTTTCTTCGTAAAGATTGAACACTTTCTGTGTCTGTATATAAACAAAGGAACGCTTCATTTATTTATTCTGACTACTTTTATTAATACCAATGTGTGTGTGTGTGTGTGTGTGTGTGTGTGTGTGTGTGTGTGTGTGTGCGTGCGTGTGTGTGTTGTGATTTTGAAAGTGGTCAGATATAAAATTCACCGTGTGGTAGATATCTAGATTATGTGCTCAATGTGAAGTGATATGTTACAAACAACAGAACCGATTACTATATTTCCTGTGATAAAATAAAAGTGGATCCGACCAGGTGCGCTTCCACAGTTAAGACAACTTAATCTATAAGAAAATGTTTATTTTAACTAAGGTCAGCCCCAACTGAGCACGCTAATGATCCCATCACCACCATCTCTTTTTACATTAGACACAGTGTATCTGGTACTATATTATCTTATATGCCATTCTCGTTTAAAAATGTTATGGTTTCATTTCAAGCAAAATCGTTTACTGCGTAGAGGTTCCGATGCGATTTTCGATTTCGGATGAAGCTTTTGATTTGACGACAGAAGAATCAGTTGGGAATCGATAGAATAAGTACCAGTTGAAGACCGGGGTTGACGTAATCGACTTACCCGCTTTCATCGAAATTGCTGACCTTGTGCCAAAATATGAAATCAATATATTTAACACATCAATGCACGTGGTCCAGTAAATACGGCTTTGCGCTTGTGATCGCAATATCGTGGTTTCAATTTCCGGATCGTGGTTTCAATTTCCGGATCGTGGTTTCAATTTCCAGATCGTGCTGTGCATTGCGTTCTTGAGAAAAACATTTCATTTCACGTTGTTCCAGTTCACTCAGCAGTAAATTGGTAACCCTGCGATGGACTGGCGTCCTTTCAGGGGAAAGTGTTGCGCTCTGGGTCACTTATACACCCAAGGAACCAGGTAGCCAGCCATATAAATACTAGGACTCGAGACAGTAATGTACAAGGGCTGCTGCTGCTGCTGCTGATAATGATGATGACGATGGTGATGATGATGAATATATTTAAACCGCACCCTCATACGTTATGTTTGTATAATAAAAGAGAGAAATCCAGTTCCAAGATGGTTACAACATTAACCAGACCAGCAAGACCGTTTGAAGTCAAAAGCAGAATCCTTCATCTCAGATGCATTAAAAACATAAATAACAAACGTAGCTCCCCCGCTACCGAATAACAACAACAAAAGCCAAACAAACATACAAATACAATAAAAAAGGAAGGGGGAAGAATACGAAAAGTAAACATACGTACACAAATATCTAAGGCATCTAGTGTTTTTTAAAAGTGGAGGATGTTGGAATAATACAAGATATTTCAAATCTCTTTTGAGACGGAGCAGCGTTACACCATCTATCTTTTTCATACTGCGGCATGACATGTCACGAACACGTTATTTCCTTCACTAAAGTATATCGTTATTTGGTTTGCTATTTTTAATATCATAACCCACTCCTACACACATGCTCAGATACATACACCTAGAATGTTTATTTCTATTTTGTGGAGCAAAAGTCATAAAAGTGCTCAATGCAACTTTAAGTTGGAAACGTGGCAAATGTTATACATGTTAATTTATGTAGGATAAGTATGGATTGCAAACCCGAGCGTATCATATCCGCGATTATGTTCGACGACGCCTTCGTGTAACCGTATAGTCAGCAGGTTAGACAAACAAAGAATAGAACCACTCTTGATGGTGTAGATCTTCACTTGTCCTCTGTCATTCATCAAGGAGACGAGGTTAAATTTGAAACTGCAGAGAATTTGATCACGTGTCAGCAAGTCAAAGTTACTATATAACTTAGAATTTGAGTTATTTGTGGTCTGTTTATCCATCTAGCTATCTTTCCAATCTCTCTCTCTTTCACACACACACGCACACGCACACACACACACATACACATACACACATACACATACACATACACACACACACACACACACACTATCTACATGCAGATACACACAGCCATTTATATATACTACTTAATGTTAATACATTGCGTAAAGGAAATTCACCGCTGTTTTCGCCTAGAGTAATTTCTCTTATGGAGACGTGCTGTGTTTAAAAAAAAATATGTATCACAGGCAGTAAAAGAGTCATCATGGCGGTGGCTAGTAAGAACGGAAATTACATTTCTGCCTGCCTGGGAGTTATCAGTAGTACGTACGCACAGCCACCCGCACGCCAAGATGAAATTTATCACCACCGATATAGGCAAACAATGAACGAGCATTGAATGGTGTCGTAAATAAGCGCTTGGCTGCATAAAAGTCCGTTGTATGTCACAAAGGCAGTAATAGATTAAACTAGGTATCTGTGTATCATATTTAATGTAAATATTTCGTGAAATGAATTTTGGAGAAATGCTATTTTGATTTAATAACTGCTTCCGTTGCATACAACGGATTTTTATTCAGCTGAGCAGCTATTCGTAGCACCAATGATAATTCATTGTTTTGCTATATCGGTGGCGGTAAATTTCATCTGGTTGTACAGTTGGCTTTGAGTACATTCTACTGCCAACAACCAAATAGGCAGAAATGCATCTAGCATTCTCATCAATAGCTACTAGGACGATTTTCGTCTGCTCCCAATATATATCATGTTTTTAACACAGCACTTCCATTAGCGAATACCGCAGTAAATTAACTTTTTTCAAAGCTTTTACATCAAGTATGATATACGGATGTCTATTTTAATCTGATATTGCTAAGTTGTATTTAACGGATATGTATGTATGTATGTACATACATACATATATATATGACTGATTTCTTTGTTTTTCATTTAGTTTCTATTTCCATAGCACTTGAAGCCTAAGTACTGATTTGATGAGAAGATATCTCTCTTCTCTTACGTTTACTTTAGTCTCAGCCATTTCACTGCAACATGCCCCCTTCTTTGTATTGTTTTCCGTCTTCCTTTTGTAATTTATCGTTTTCAGTTATGAATCTACTTCATTCTGCTCTCAATCGATAAAACGATGAGAATAGCAGAGAGAAGAAAAAAATATTATATATATATATATATATATATATATATATATAAGCACATACGCGCGCGCGTGTGTGTATATGTGTGTGTGTATATATGTGTATATATGTAAATATATAGAAATAGATAGATAACTGAAAAATGAATATAAACAATGATATCACTGGCAATAATGAAACGAAATGTATTTCTACTCATCTATAAAACAACAAAATAACGAAAACGATAATGCCAGTAACACAACAACGAAAAATTGCAAGATTATTGTACTAGAAATAGTACAACTGAATGTGTATTGCTCGCCATTGCAGCGTCGTGAAATTAAGTGATATGTGATGAATACTGCACAATTGATTTTGTAGTTAGGTAAAGTAAGACGGAAAGGCAGGATGGGAGGGGTGTGAGAAGAACCATAGTGTAGGGCAGGAAATGTGTGAAGAGTAGAAAGGCTTATCAAAGCAAAAACAATAAAAGTGTTGAATGATGTAGGGGTTAAGTGGAGTGAAATGTCAAATATTAACAGCAAGGTAATTTATTTAAACAAGGTCAGTTATTAAACCTTTGCTTACTCAAAGCATTTTCATAAGTTTGTCCAAAAGTTCCATGATTGCTTTCATATTTTCAGTTACCCGATGTTTCATACCTTCTGAGCAATATAATGCTTTCCTTTCATAAATCCCAAGTTACTTTGCTGGTTGAAAGAGATTGGGAACATGTACCATATAAGATGAACGTCGGGCAAATATGTCCTGTGTATCATATGTGATACACAAGTCAGGCAAAGGATTAATATAAAAGACACCTATAAAGACCTCTTAATTTAGAGAAAATAAATTATTTGGCCAATGACAAGTAAATAAATTATATATAAATGTACAGTAATACACGGACACACATACAGATGTACTAGGAAAGAAAATGATTACATTTTCTGTAAATGTAATTGCACTTGCAACTTGCAACTACGCGGCTTCTCTCATACTCACATCTTCCAGTTAAGCAGACATAGATTTAAAGCATTTCAGTTATGATGTAGCCTGTGACTTTTAGAAGATATTCTGTTTGATGAGCGAATGTCAAATCTTGCTGCCATTTATTTTGTATTCACTTCTAGCAGAAGTTAAAGCGGTGCTAAATGGGGGAAAGCGTTCAGTGAAAACATAAATAGTGACAACGAATTTCTGTGAAATATTCCACCTCTGATATAAACCGCGCCTGTTATAGGACGTCTTGTGATTCGGCGTTATTTAGGCAGGTTATTTTATGTACCCTGTAACACACACACACACACACACACACACACACACACACACACACACA
>NC_068984.1:21728523-21731023 GCF_001194135.2 Octopus bimaculoides
CACACACACACACACACACACACACACACACACACACGTAGTATTTTTGTAGACATGGTTGCATGGTTAAGAAGCCCAGTTTACCGACCAGTGCCTTGTGATAGATGGAAACATGTGGTACCCAGTTGTGTATATTATATGTGTGTATGTGTTTGTGTTTGTACCCCTATATTGCTGGTCAACAGTTGTTGGTTTGTTTACGTCCTCCCAACTTAGCAATTCGGCAAAAAGACCTATAGAATGAGAACTTGTGTCAGTCATTGGATAAAATCGGCCACAAGTAAAGTGTGAACAATAAAAGCTTTTAGTTAATGAGAAAATTAAAAAGTCAAGATTCTGAGTCTCTCACGTTCAAGGCAAAAATCCAAAACCCAGTAATAAAAATGAAAGATAAAATAAAAAAAAGTTAGAGATAAAAGAGTGTAGGTTAAAAAGCCCAAGTAATTTTTGAGGTCAGCCATTTCCCTCACTTCTCGATATTTCTATTTATGCATGTCATTTCGATATTTAAAATGGAACCCTTATTATGATATCAAAACCATTAGATCAGTGGTTCTCGACCATTTTCTTACCTATGTTTTACTCAGGTGGACCCTTATAACCATTTCATGTTTAAAAACTCCTGTCAAATTTTTATAATTAAAGTAGAATACTCGTGACCCGTTGGGTCACTGACGGTTCAGGTTATAAAATATTGAAGCTGATTTCAACTTTGCATTGAAATGAAAGTTAATTTTATTCAGTTAAACATTTCAATTCATTCGTGTCATCACAGGTCTGGTTTACAAGTTCATGTTTAAGAATTTATTCATTATTTACAGCATCTAATAGAAATAAAACTTCCGGAATAAACTTGAACTCCAGTAACAGCATTTATTTATGGCATATATACACACTTTTGCAAAAATGCGAAACTAATTGTTATATAATGTAAACATAAAATTGATAGAAACAATTTTCACCGTATTATATATTCCCATTTCAGGGTTATGTTACTTTCGGAGTATTTTCCCATTATGCGCCGTTTTGGCTATTTTTGAAGGTACCCCGCAAAAACTGCGTATTTCGGGAATCCGTCGTCCGGTTTACGTGAAACATCTTTTATTCCGTTGGTATTCACGTTTCAGAGGTATCTAACTTTCAGAGTATTTTTCTATTATGCGCCGGTTTTAAATTACAGACAAGCATGCAAGTAATCACAGAGTTTTAGTTGTATATAGACAGTATTAGGAATTGTATAAAAAAAATTGTTGAAATATTTTGTGTATTGTAGAGGTATAACCAATTTATTGTACATAAAATTTAGCAACAAAATCTTATATGGGTCCCCGAGGGCCATATCAACTCCTGTTGAGAACCACTGCATTGACCATATCTAAGTTTAAAATCCGGTTCTTTACGTTCTCAGTTCAAATTCCACCATGGTCATCTCTGGTGTTCATCCTTTCGAGGGTCAATAAAATAAAGTACTAGACAGTATTGAATACATTGTATCGACTTGCCCCTCCTCTCAAAATTATTAGTTTTGTGCCGAAATCAGAAACAATATATAAGAGACATATATGTGAGGTTCTTAATTTATAGATTTTTATTTTCCTCTATTCGAGTTGATTACTTCTTGTCTGTTCCTCACATGGCTTTTATTGTGTCTTCTTCCATAATATCTATCCATTCTTTTAATATTACAGGTTTCATGTTTTTTTTTACTCCTGTGGATTATTTTCTGTTTCTCATATTTTTCTCCAAGATTGTTTGTATCTACTTGTCTATGAAATCCTTTACTGCTATGATTTTGTTATTTAATTTCCTGCAAAGACTCTCTGTATCTTCTCGGAATTAACTGTGTTGTTTGATTCTTTTCTCAAACATATTCTTTAAGATTTAGTGTTCACCTTTTGGAATTAATCTTTCTTTAGTTTCTTTCTGTTCTTGTTCAGCTATAATTCCAAGTGATCTCTACAGCATTGCTTTCTTCCTGGTTGATAATTTGGTATTTTTGTTCTGCACCTCACACTTCTTCTTCTTCTTCTTCTCTTTCAGTTGATTTCCCGCTGGAAGTTTTATTCCATAACTTGCGTTTTCTTGTTTTCTCAGAGATTTCGACACAACCATCTTTTGTTAACTGCGCATGCTGTGGCGTACATTATTTGGTTTATACCGGTTACATCTATATCATTGATTTGCCGTCTAGTTATTTCTAATTCCTGATTAGCTGATTTGATAAGGTTTCCACTTTTCATGTTATATAATACCTTGCTAGGTTATGGTCTGTTTTCGATTTGTATGAATATTATATCTTCAAATGTTTATTTAATTTCCTCTATCGTCTTTCTAGGTGATTGCATTCATTTACTTGTGTTGGCACTAGACTATTTTTCTTATTCTTATTTGGCAATGCTACGCTTAATGTTGTTTATTTTTTGTTTTCTGTTATGCTGTGTTGTAGTGCACATTGTTGTAGTGCACATTGTTGTAGTGCACATTGTTGTAGTGCACATTG
>NC_068984.1:21732400-21737191 GCF_001194135.2 Octopus bimaculoides
TATATATATATATATAGTTTACATTCCTGTGACTGAATATACTAGGGTTAATTACAGAATTCAATGCAGGTCACACAAATAATGGTCTCACATTTCGACACAGTCCAGTAATTTGGAAAAGACGGTATTAGTCGATACCATTGTACTTAACTAGTACTTTGTTTTATCAGCTCTGGATAGATGAAAGACAAAGTTGACCACGGCGGAATTTGAACTTAGAACGTAAAGAGCTGGAAGAAACATTGTATAGCATATTTTTTCCGTCGATCCTACGATATCCACAGTTCGCTGCCTTGCAATCTATACAAAATAATGATTTAAAATTTTGGTGAAAGACCAACAATTTCAGGGAAGTGTGTGAGTCGATTACATCGACCCCAGTGTTCAACTGGTACTTTTTTTATCGAACCCGAAAGGATGAAAGGCAAAGTCGACATCAGCGGAATTTGAACTCCGAGCTTAAAGACGGATAAAATGCCGCTAAGCATTATGCCCGGCGTGCTAACGATTCTGCCAGCTCACAGCCTGAAGCTATACAAATAATGAAGTCGATTACAAACTAGCATCAGGATTAATTTTTATTCCTCGTAAAGAAAACTATGCGTAGCAGTTTCATAGGATTTTTTTGACGATTAGGAAGAATCATACGAAATACTAGTTTTTCCTCAAGGAATGTAGAATTAACCCATATATACGTACACACATAACAGCTATACACCCAAACATGAACACTAACACATCAATGCACACAAGAACACTCGTATAGGCACATTTACAGTTGTATATACTTTAAAATAATACATATTTATTATTACACACATATATATATATACATATATATATATATATATATATATATATATATATATATATATATATATATATATATATATATATATGTACATGCATAAACATATACCTGCCTATGTACCTATATATCTATTTATCTAATGCATCATACATACATACATATGGTAATACATACTCTTATATATATATATGGTAATGCATACTCATATATATATATATATATATATATATATATATATATGGTAAGGCATACTCTTAGATTTCTTCGGTTAAGTTCATATATGCACTTAGAAAAATATTCAACGCAAGAATATACAGATACATGCATGTACGGGCGGGTGCATACATATATACATGTGCATTTTATACATACACTTACACATGCATCATACATACATAATAAACTTATATACACACATACATTCATCATACAAAAACTCATAGCTAAAAGTAGCTTAGAAATAATGTTCTGAATGGAAATATTATACCTAAGAAACACTCCCTTAACAGTAGCAGCAAAAAGAAAACAAACCACGAATATAGTAAAACAAAAAACCTGATATATATATAATTTGCCTGATATGTCAAGAATTCATTTAAACTTTTATAGTGCTTGATATGAAGGGTGGTGGAAAAACGTCAAATCTGATCTACCTTCCCCCACTATATGAAACATCTAAAAAGACACCAGAACATAACAATGAAACAACTAAATATATACATGTGAAGAAAAAAAAATGTAAATATGTCAGCTGCCTGTTATTGTATTACTTGCTAGGAAGGTTATCAGAGAAACAGAGTTTCGTGTAGAGATACATCAAATTTAAGGGAGTTAATAGACAACATTTGCGAGTTTTAGTAATAATGAAAAAGACATCAAGAACTTGACAAGATGAGCTGAGCTGAGCCCGTTATTTGGTTTCTCTTCTCGTTTAAGAATGTTGACCTTTTACTCTATTTGAATGATGGATTATATTATTAGAGGCTTTTTACATTTATACTCCTTTAATTGTAGCAACCATTCGATTGCTGCCTTAACGGAGCACAACCTTTAAGTGTCTTAATGATAGTACAGTGATAATACATAACGACTGGGTCACTGACACAATTTCTTAGTTTATTGAGACGATGCTTAGAATATTAAAAGGTCAAAATATGATCAAATACGTTATAAAAAGAAAAAAAAACAAAATTTCTGACCTTGGTTCATAACCCCGAATTTTAGATTAAAGACGGATCAATTAAATCGATCCCACTACTTCGAATTCATACTTATCTTATCGATTGCTAGAAGAATAATGGTTAAAAGCAAAAGGAAAGTTGGTAGCCAGCGGAAACTGATTTCAGAACACAAGATGAATTGTCTAAATATCACAGGACACTCTACCTATTCTGCCAATGATCTTAAGAATATTAGTTGATGGCTAATTAATATTTCACTCGGATATATATATATATGGGAGATAATTTCAGGTATGTTTCATTCTCTTTTCAAAACTTTTCAGCGGGAGTTCAGTGTCATTAGAACTTACGGAAACATTAGCGACCAATGTATCGCTAAAGCACACATAAATATACTGGAATACTGGTTTAAAAGTTTCATAAATTCGATAATAATAATCCTTTCTACTATAGGCATAAGGCCTGAAATTTGGGGTCGTTTACATCGACCCCAGTACTCAACTGATACTTAATTTATTGACCCTGAAAGGATAAAAAGCAAAGTCGACCCCAGCGGAATTTGAACTCAAAACATAACGTCAGACGAAATACCGCCAAGCATTTCGCCCGGCGTGCTAACGATTCTGTCAGCTAACCACCTTAATAATAATAATTCTTTCTCCTAAAGACACAAGACCTGAAATTGTTTTGAAGAGGAGGTTGTCGACTATATCAATTCCAGTACGTAACTGGTACTTATTTCATCGACCCCGTAGGGATGAAGAGCAAAGTCTACCTCGGCAAAATTCGAACTCAGAACTTAAAGACGGACGAAGTACCGCTAAGTATTTCGCCCGACGTGCTAACGATTCTTATTTCTTTATTGCCCACAAGGGGCTAAACATAGAGGGAACAAACAAGGACAGACAAATGGAGATCGATATAGTCGAGGCTAGTCGATTATATCGATCGCAGTATGTAACTGGTACTAAATTTATCGATCTCGAAAGGATGAAAAGCTAAGTCGACCTCGGTGGAATTTGAACTCAGAACGTAACGGCAGACGAAATACCGCTAAGCATTTCACCCGGCGTGCTAACAATTCTGCCAGCTCACCGCCTTAATAATAATAATAATAATAATAATAATAATAATAATAATAATAATAATAATAATAATAATAATAGTAATAATAATAATAATAGTAATAATAATAATAATAATAATAATAATAGTAATAATAATAATAATAATAATCATCATCGAGAGGAAAGACAACGACCATAACGCTTTAGGGATTCCGAAAATGATGGAAGCGAGAGAGGAAGGTACTGGAGACCTGAATGCTTGCAACAAAATGAATAATTCTGCTAAAGGCATCGAAATTGTCAGGTAGTGGTGTTAAATCGGGCAACCGATTAAGTCTATCACCCATGTAGGCTCTGGTGGGAATTGAACGCAGAAAGTGAAGAGTCATAACAAATATTGCAAAGTACCTGATATTTTTGCAGTTCTGCCATCCACCTCTCTGGATTAGTCCTTTTTTAATCGACCCCGAAAGAGTAAAATATATATTGACTGCGCCCGAATTTGAACTCAGACCACAGAAACTCAAGACAGATACTGCGATAGCTTCTATCGGAAGCTCCAAAGACTTTGCTAATTTGCCATGAAGAATGAAGGAGATAATGTTTCGAGGTCTTACCATATGTCTGAGAGAGAGAGAGAGAGAGAGAGAGAGAGAAAGAGAGAGAGAGTATGTTTATATATATTTATTAGTTTAGAGTTACGGTAAAGTAATTACGAAAAAGTTAAATTATTCCGATGTAACTTCTAATTGGTAATTAGTAGTTAAGTGAGTGTAAGCAAAATTTAATGGCTCTTAACATTAAACAGCCAAACTGAATAAGACTGGGTGATATACTGTCTCTGGTAAGTCACCACCTTACAATCGCCGCTGCCACTACCACCATCACCACCACCAAATAGTATTAATTATATCTACTTACAAACTAAATCCAACATTTGCTATGATTGACTGAAGGGAAACTACTAAGGTAGATTAAAGTGGCAACCCCTACCCGAAACTTTGTTGACATTGTGCCAAAGTCAGAAATCATTACTATCCGTAGTAGGAGCACGTATTAAAGCCCGTGACCTAGTGGTTAGGGTTTTATACTTACGATCTTGTGATCGTGGCTTCGAATCCCGGATCTGGCAGTGCGTTATGGTGTTTGAGTAAAATTTCACATTGTTCCATTCTACTCAGCAACTGATGGGAAGTTAACCCTGAAATGGACTAGCATCTCATTCAGGGGCAGGAAGTATTGTAATCTCAGTCACTTATAGGCCATGGTAGCCTTAAGAAGTACGTTAGTGGTTTGAAGGAATCGGTAGTGCAATCACATAAAATGCTTTTAAGTATTTTGTTACTAGTTGCAAAGTGTTTATCGTACTTGGGCTCCTGGAATCTACCGGGATTTAGAAAATGGTTGCATATACTGAAAACTAGCGTTCACAGATGAAAAGTGGTTGTGAAAGAAATTTTCTGCTCGCGTTTATAAAATTCTTCCTCGAGGGCCTAGTTATACCTTGTTAAGTTGTGTGTTCAAATCCTGTTGAGATCGACTTTAAATTTAATTTTTGTGTCGGTGGGTCGATAAAATAAGTACCAGTAAAGTATTGAGGGTTGATTTAATCATTTTTACCTTCTCTAAAATATGTAGTCACGTGTCAGTCGAATGGAACATAAAAGTAAATGTATCTTGATATATTGCTTCTGTTAATTTTTTTGTTGATTAGCGGTATCTATCACTGGGA
>NC_068984.1:21737283-21742283 GCF_001194135.2 Octopus bimaculoides
GTGGGGGTGGGGGTGGGGGTGGGTGGTCCCTACTTGAATGGAATATTCAGTTTTTTTTCACTCATTAACTCTACTCTGAGACTTAATGAATATTTTAGTGACGTAGGCAATTCTGTCAGGCGCAAATTCCAACACTAACAATCGTTCTAATGTCACATGACTTATGTATATAAGGCTGTCTTAGAACAGCATAAGTCTCACACAATATTATCCTATAGCTTATTATTGTTTTTTAGCCCGAGTTTCCCTGATTGAGTAATCCTACGATAAAAGGCATTCCAGCCACGACTATGCCATCATTTTATTTATCGGGAACGACCTTGTTCAATATATCATTCCTTTTTTTTTCTTTTATAACACAATAGGCTGTTATTTATAGCAGGTCGATTGACTCTGTAGAAGCTTTGCTTGTGTGATATGTTGCTCCTCAGAAGAATACAATACCCTTGTCATTTTTAACGATTGCAATCACGACTGACCTAAACTACAGCAAAAAGAATTAATAATTACTATTACTTGCTATTCCAAATGTGGCTACTCCAACGAAGGAATCTGTAGAAATAGCATTCTAGCTTCAATGCCCCTACCACTCCTAATGATCAGAGCAATGAAATACTAGCTAGAAATAATAGTTTACTATCCCTCCGTATCGAGGTGCGCCGCAGAAGACATCACAGGTACACCGCGGTTTAAAAAAAAATATTATTTAAGGCTTTAGAAAATCCACACTAATACTTGAATATATTGGAAAAAACATGTTATCGAGAAATTTGTTATACACAAATAGGATTAATGTTACAAAGTAAACAATAGTTTTTATATATTTAACAAAATACTTTAACTTTAAATTTTCCATACAAAGTGCACCGTAACTTTTCATTTGGTAAACAGAAAAGTATCCCACGGGAAACTGTTGTCCTAGTTATACTACGTCTCAATGAAAGCTGAGGTGGTTACTGTTAGAACGCTCTTGAACAGAAGTTTGTTCGATCGGGGTTGATCTGGACTAGACAATAGCGACACGACGAACCACTATGCGGATGGTTAGTAAGTTAGAAATAGATACCAAATTTCTCTTGAATTATACTATAACGTTTTTAAAAATGACGGGATGGTCATGGCTGGAACATTTTTTATCATGGGTTTATTCAATCAAAACTGGTCTGTCAAGCAATAACAACGACAACGTGCCAATAGGGAATTTCTGTTCCTATCCAAGCAGAATCAATTTGTAATAAGCGCAACATGGTTCATGTACTGAACGTACTGTGTTGACCCGAATCAGTGATGAATGGTTCAGTGATAAACAAGGGTAGATGTATCGCAAGTTGTCAGTTAGTCCTTGAATGAATACTACATATATTATCTCTGACGCAAAAGCAGTGAACGAAAAGAATCGTAAAAGCCTGGAAAAAAAAGAAAAACCTTAAAACAAAACAACCCCCACCAAAAAAAAAACAAAAAAAACAATGCTTTGCGGTATTTCTTCTCACTCTTTAAGTTATGAGTTCAAATTCCACCGAAGTAAACTTTCTCGCTCATACTTCGGGATCGAAGAAATGAAGTACCAGTCAAATACTGGGGTCGTTGTTATTCATTACACCCCTACCATCAAAATTGCTGGACTTGTGCCTAACACGAAACTATTATCTCGGTTATACTTCATCGGAGCAATTTGTTTACGCTGCACTCTTTCGTTTATTGGTCTAACGTCGTCTAATGTTGTTTTTAAAATGTAATTTGAATTCATTAAGAGAAGGTTATCTGGATGGAAGAAGCATTTAAAGATGGTTGTTTCTCTACATGATTGCAAGTCAGGGGTAAGTCAGTGGAAGAAAATTAGAATAATCGAGAATTAATAACGCCAAGAACACCTGTGGATTTAACTCGCTGAAGAACATTGCTGCTGTAGCGCCTGCTAATGACAGCGCGAACAATAACAGGGATAATAACAAGAATAATTACAAAAACAGCAGCAATAACAACAACACCAGCTGAACAAAAACAACAACAGGTTAAAAGTATTTCTAATAGGATATTCACTCCAAAGACAATTGGCATCGCCATTATTGTTTTTACAACCTACTGATACTACTATTACTATTATTATTGCGAAGGAACCTATGCACGGTGGTTTGTCTTGCTAGAAATAGCAACGAAATCTCTGCCAAATTACATCCAACCGGCTTAAGTAAGAAAAACAAAAACAAAAACAAAAAAACAAAACAAAAATGCATACATGGTAGTGCTCCAGCAAAACCGCAGCAGCATGGCTGAAACGAGTAAAAGAGTAATATTGAACAATGTAGTTCCTGTTATGCAAACACGAGGAGGTTATTACCAGTTCGAATATCTTTGGAGCATATTCGAGCCTGTAAGAAAGCCATTCTCTGTGTTTTGTCACGGAGAAAATTTCTCGTTGTAGACAAATGGTGTAAAGACACTAAAATGTTATACAGGATGGTTATAGAGGTAGCGACTTTACTCACAGGCAGTTCTGATCACGGTTGATCTGGGGCTGATTACAACATCAACAACAACTAACAATTACTCTTGCTTGCTAGCCATTAATGTGGCTACTCCAACAAACGAGCCTGGAAAAGTGGCCAAAATCTCATTCCTATCACACTGTGTCGTTTTCAAATCTAGTCCTAAATATACAAACATAAGATGGTCATAGCTTTTGATTGTAAATCTGCGTGATCATGGAATGACTTTGAGCTTAAAAGAAGCAAACCACTTATAATATTACTACTACTGCAACTGCAGCCGCTACCAGCACCACCACCTCCACTACTACTACTCTACTGCTAAAACTACTGTCGCTGCCGCCGCCACCACCACCACCATCGCCGCCACCGCCACCATTATTACTACTGCTGCTGCTACTATTATCACGGTTAAAGCGATATAGTGTAGATCTAGTTGTTAGGTTCAACTTTCTATGCGCTAAGCTGAAAATTGAAATGAATCGTGCTGGGAACAGGAGTGTATGGGTCCAAAGCAATGTTATCGTGTTTGGATATTGCTTAACTCCTGGTCAGTTAAATGAAAAGCAAGTAGATATATGGGAAAACACAATACAATCTTTATGTATACTCAGAATAACACTGTATCATGATATAAGGTAGAGTTGATTCTGGCAGGATTTAAACTCAGAACGTAAAAATATGTTTTAAAATACTGCAATGCATTTCGTTCAAACGCACGACTATTTTTATACTTTATGTTTTTACAAATCCTCCAAACTTCCATTTACATCCTTTGACTCATTACCAAATTTTTTAGGCAAGAGGAATTGCACATTTTTGAAAAGTATGTGTTCATAAGATTCATCGTAACTACCAGTATCACTATCATAAATATATATATATGTATTCATATTTTCATAAATACATAAATATATTCACACACATATATATATATAAACACCAATATATTCACACATACACACGCACACACATATATATATCATAAATTATCGTTACGAATTCATTTTGTAGTTCTAGAACTTTCTTCTATAAATATTTTTATTTCCATTCTCTTTTCAGTTCCTGACTTTCGTTTTTGATTTGATTTTATTTTCCCTCTTTCAGAGTGCGTAATAAAATGGCAGTAAAAACTAGAATAGTACGATGTTTGAATACAAGAATTGCTACAACAACCATTAGACGTCCGGCGTGTAAAGAATATAACCTTTTATTGAAGCAGCTCAGTTAATCAGATTCGACCTTTGCAATGCCGAAAATGGGTTTCGAAACGGAGATAAGCATAACTCGGACTGCTGATGGTGTGGTGTGCTGGGAAGAACATTTTGTAGTTTTTGGTGTGTAAAGGTGAGCCCAAGGGTAAACACATTCAAAACATATATGTGTATACATATATATATATATATATATATATATATATATATATATATATATATATATATATATATATATATATATATATATATATGCATACACACAAACACATATATACACCTTATAATTTTAAGCAAGCACATATGCAGACATGCGCTCACAAATTCTCAGATATTCTTCCACACGGGCGATGCTAGTTTCATTTCTACCCGTTTTTTTTTTAACCCTTTAGCTTTCAGATTCTCCTGTCAGTTGTAATGCTTATCTATTCCCATTGTTTTGAATTAATATGCGTCATTTCATAACTTCGGGATTTCATTGATGTGATGATTTATTTTTCAGAATGACATTGCTAAGGAGGTGCGAAAGGCCGGATCTAGCTAATTTGAACGTAAAACAAAATGTAGAATATTTGGGTCTGATATGGCTGGTTTAAATGCCAAAGAGCTAAATATAATTCATTTTATGTATAATCCTATTCGTATAAATTAGCTCTAATCATACACACACACACGCACGTACGCGCGCGTGCACCCACACACACAGAGTAGTCTCTCTGTCGGGAACTACATATGGGAGTCCACTTACTCCAGCAACTCAACCAACTTTTCATTAAAAGAAGTTAAAACGTGGCTGAGTATTCCACAGACAGGTGTACCCTTAACGTAATTCTCAAGTAGAATGAGACAATGATACAGCATGACAAGAGTAGCCCTTTGAATTACAATCTCCGTCTTCTCAATTTCACTCACAGGGACCGAGTTGATTCGAGGCAATGGCATAATTTATTTCACTGGCTCATTATTCAAATACCGCGGTGTGCTCGGTGTTTCACCACTATAGAGCCCGTTAGATACATATCAGTTGTTATTATTGTTGGTAGTGTATAACCGCAAGTAAAAACTGACAGAGGAGGTCTATGATTATCAACCTTACACCTGTCATCACTTCTATCTTTATTCAGACATAGTGTAGTACACCAGCAACTTTCCATTAGGTAAACGGAAATATTCCATGGAGGATGAGATGGTCACTGTTGGAAGGCTCTTGAATAGACTTCTTGAACAGAAGTCTACTTGATCAGGGTTGATCTGGGTTAGACGACAACAATAACATCAACAACAACGACGAGCCAAT
>NC_068984.1:21746819-21748881 GCF_001194135.2 Octopus bimaculoides
TGTGTGTGTGTGTGTGTGTGTGTGTGTGTGTGTGTGTGTGTGTGTGTGTGTGTGTCGCTTAAAAGACTTTATAGCTGCTGTGCACAATTGCAGAAAAAAGTTCTACAACACGGAGTAAGTGACAACATCGATGCCAGGGACGGGAAGACAAACTGATGGTCAACGATGGGAAATAAACTGATTTCTTTTACCGTCTGGTCATTCAACTATCAAAACAACATCAACAACTACAACGACAACATAGTTTCACATATCAGACAACAGATCGAATCTAACACGTAATTTGGTAAAGGTCACATGGTGAGAGATAAACAAGGGAAAGACAAATAGTGAAGTAGGGTAGGAGGTAAACTGCTCATTAAGGAATGTTTCAGGATGATTCATTACCTGTAAACATGCAGGTGGATATGTGAATATATATAGTGTATACATACGTTTGTATGAAGGTATAAATATATGCATACAACCATATGTAAATCTATGTAGTACTTATGCATATTTAGCTATGCACACATATGTTTAAGGTTACGAAATTATATGTAAATACATATTTATACGTTTTTTTCTTTTTTAATCTCTTTTCTGCCTTTCCTTCTCTTTCCAGTCTCGCCTGAACTTTTCTTCTATATTTATTGAAGGACTTTGTCTGAAACATACTTTTACTTCATAATTTTTACTCTGTAAGTTTGTTTTCCTTCCTTGAGTATCATCCTAATAATGTTTACTGTGGACATCTTTTGGACTTTTGTTATTTGTTTGTTTTTTGTTATTTGTATTTGCTTTTCTGTTATATACGTGTTCGTGCTTGTATATATGTGTGTGTGTCTGTGTGTGTGTGTTTCTAAAATGTGGAGAGGATCAAGTTGAACAAAAATCAATGTTTAGTGATCCAAGTAACAATAGCAGTTTTATTCTGGCCCAGTTCATCTAGTTGTATTGGGAAGTGTCAGACTGATGACCAAATATTTTTATAAAGAGCAAAACCAGTGATTGTTTCGCTAAATTTCAATGATGAATTTAAAATCTACTGTGAGCTTGGTAAGTAGAGCAGACTATCCAAAAGAACATTGGTAAGCCATTCGATAAAACTCCATTGAACCCTTGAATTATTCCATAAAACCGAAGTTGGTGGTGATTGGTGTTCGAGCGACCAAATTTGTTGCATGGCGCGAATTTGTAAATATGATTTATGTATTTTTAACACTTATTGTCACATGATCACCACTCTGTAAATAGTAAAGTTGAAGTAAACACTATTGCAGACACTATTATCAGTAAAATGTTTCAGAGATTAAACAAGAGAGAATTTCTTAATTCAGCCACAGGAATTACGGTAACTCTCAAGAAAGTTACAAACTTTCTGCTGGTAAACTTCACAGAGTAATTTAATGTTTAATCTGTGTCTGAAATCCTGAAAGGTTTTCTTAGATATTTTTAATGTTTCATAAATGCTGTGAACTGTAATTATTGTCCGTTGTGTGCATTGTATGTCTCCAAAATATATTACTACCCCGCTTCAAAGCAATAGAACTGTCTCATGGAAAATGTAAAATGGAAAGTAGAATTCTGATAAAATTATATTCCGATATACTAGACAACAATGGTAGAATGTCTCATTATGCAATCTTGGAAACTTTTGCATAATTTGGCGATTCTACAAGCAGTAGACATACATTTGGCGAAAACAATCGATTTCTTCTAATGTTCGTGGAATTCAGCTTCATAAGATTAGTTTATAGGCGTTTTGTCATATAGCCAGGTGCATCAATAACAATGCTTAATAATATGAACCAATGATCTTAGACTATAATTTGAAAGTTTCTTATTAATTGCTCATAAACATTCTCTTTCTCATTTAGCTTTTGACGTCATATCCATTCGAATTGTACAGCGCATACTTATGACACTGTTTCTTGTGCTCATACTGTAGGCGATCTTGTTTGCTTATGCATAACATATAAACATGCATATGTACACATGTGTATATGTATATGTGTGTATATATATATATATATGTGTAAGTGTGTGTGTGTGTGTGTGTGTGTGTGTGTGTGTGTGTGTG
>NC_068984.1:21749108-21749896 GCF_001194135.2 Octopus bimaculoides
TATATATATATATATATATATGGCCACGTGACTGACTTGTGAATGAGTTGGTCTCACGATCATAGAGATGTGGGTTTGATTCTTGAACGGGATCAATTAATTAATACTAGACATTTGAATAATGATAATTACTAGGGATTTCATGATCTAAGTATTTCATTTAAAATGTAGCAGACTATACCTAACCATAAAGTGTTCATGCAGAAAACATCCTTGGGAATTTTCTGAAGTCGTTAATTTACATGGCCACCTCAGTGGGTTAGTTTCAAATGATAGATTTATGCACTTCGGAGCAAAGCGTTGCTGAAAGACAACATTGGTTCATTTCACGTTGTTTCGGTCTGCTTAGCTAAAATGAATACCAAACTAGTGATAGTGCAGCTCCCTCTCTGTACTGATATCACATCTTTGATGTTCTATTCAGTGCAAGTTTCGGAGTAGGACGGGTGTCTGTCTGCTTGCGACTTCATAGACATCTAAAATGATTAGCGAATGCACATGTTAGCTAAGCATTCGCAAGTTGGTTTTAAACTCTCTGAGATACTGGTCTTCACTGCGTGTGTAAATTAATGGAAACTAATGAGATACATTAGTCGTAATTGGTGAGTGGAGTGAAAATTGACATTGCGATGGATTGCGACTTATACAAGCACATCTTGTACTCTCAGTCGGTTCAGCGCCACAGGATGCATGCTTAAACTTCAGTCTAATGGTTCTGTATGTCTGAGACGAACGTTGTGTCTGTGAGTGTGAGTGTGTGGCTGTGCATATATATATATATATATATA
>NC_068984.1:21750514-21751460 GCF_001194135.2 Octopus bimaculoides
ATGGAAGACACCCTGATATTAGAAATGTAATTGAAGAAAAAATTTGTCAGACGATCGGGCAATGCTTAGCTGGTAGACGCTAAACGCCAGTTATTGGACAAAACTGGCGGGTACCTCAGTGGAGTACACAGCCTCTTGTTTAGTGAAATTACCTGACAATAGCCATCTACCTGGTGGATTGCTGCAGGATATTATAGTAGTACACAAATCTACGTTCTTCGCTTTAACTGTCCTACTATTATTCATACCATTTTGATCGTAAGGTACCCACGTCTACTGACCACCAAGCAGCTACCTGGGCCTGACTACGACCGCTGGCAATCACTCCGTTAATTTCAGAAATCCACAGTAACAACTTCTCAAGCAGCATCGTAAAACACGCATATAAACTTTCAAGGAGATTTTTTTTTTTTTTTTACGAGAATAGTGCGTCTTCCATGCCGCAAGATACGGTATGCATATATTGTTATATATTGGTGTATGTGAATACGGACGGAGGATGTATTGATAAAAAGAAAAAAAATAACGTGAATACTTTTACGTATGGGAGCTGAGAGTGAATGAATGTGAGGGGAAGTGAAGGATTAAGTTTCGGAAATGCAAAACATACGATAGTAAGGTAATAGATTTAAGATAAAATACTTACACCAAACTGAAGCAAAGAGCGAAGTGAAAATATAGAAAAAAAGAAAATATATAAACCAATGATGAAGATTATAAATCAAAGGTCAGAATATATATATATATATATATATATATATATATATATGTATTGTAAATTAATATATGTATAATGCTGATATAGAACAGAGATACACACATGGAGATAGCCTGACGCACGCACATGCATATACAAACCTACACTCATACACTGACAGGCGAGTAGATAGATAGATAAAGGGATAGAAAGACAGGTCGATACATATATACAATTTCGTATATATAT
>NC_068984.1:21751573-21753922 GCF_001194135.2 Octopus bimaculoides
AAGAGAGAGAGAGAGAGAAAGAGAGAGAGAGAGAGAGAGAGAGAGAGAGAGAGAGAGAGAGAGAACGCATACGTACACTTATACATCCACAGTTATATGGTCACAAATATATACAGCAGTACGTGTACACACATACTACACAAATAATGAAACACGCAAGTAGATATATATGAATACGTGCATATATACATAGATGCAGAGACTCATTTATAGATAGATACACACACACACACACACATACATATTTACAGAAATACACACATGCGCTTACATATGTGAACACATTCACGTTTACTTTATTCACTGCCAACACTAGCTTCCGTTGAGGAGTTTTAGTTTTATGTTCGAGAAAAGAAAAAAGGGAAATAAACATTAAACATAGGCTTATATGTTGTGCAAAAGTGTATGTGATGTACTTATGTATGTGTGTGCCTGTGTGAATGTTGTATGAGGGAATGTATGTCCGTTTTTCTGTACACACACACACACACACACACACACACACACACACACACACACACACACACACACACACACACACACACGCTATATTGTATATAAATACACACACCCATGTATATGTATGTATACGTAAGTTTCGCCGAAGAGGTCACATAAGACCAAAGTATGTCCGTAGCTGGGAAAAATACGAGGTGGTATCAAAACGTTCCCGGACTAGTTATGTTTTATAAAAAAAATAACTTATTTACCTAAGTTTTAACATTATCTCCTTCGAAATAGTTACATTGCGCAGCCATACACTGCGCCCAGTGTTCTTGTCACTTTTGGAATCTGGCCTGAAAGTCGTTTTCCAAAGCGAGTTGAGGACCTTTTGCAACTCGCTCTTGATCTCGACAACGGTGTTAGGACGGTGACCTGCCAGTTTCATTTTCATTTTCGGGAAGAGATGGAAGTCTGCGTATCTGTCAAAAAGGGCGGGTGCATTGTAGTCGTGAAGAATCTGAAGGTTCAACTCACGTCACTGGTGATGATCCTCGATATGAAGGATGAGTCATCAGCGGCACGCTGACGGAGATCTTTATAGAGTTCGATGTTCTTTCTGTTCGAGGAACAAACTTGGTAGAGACACTCCGTATGTTCGATTCAGACGTTAGGATTACCTGCACGGACAAATACGACAGACAAACAACATCAGCATTGTCGTTGATTGTCCTCCGACGATCCCCATGAATTTTCTCCACATTGCTGGGGGTAACTCTCGCGGCAGGTCTTCCGGATCGCTCATCGTCTTCCAAAGACGTTCTTCCGCCTTCCAAGCACCAGTGCCTCTCGAAACATTGTGTACGACCCATTTCCTCGTCGCTATAAGCTTGCCGAAGCATGTTCAATGTCTCTGTAGCAGATCTTTGTTTCAACTTCCTGCTCATGACAAAATTCGCAGACTACAGCATACAGGTGATCACAAAGACCCAGAAACATGTCTCTGGATGCAGGATTAGCTAAGTGGGGTGTGCTTGTCACCCCCTTGTAAACATAAGGACACAGGAAATGTGTCAAGGCCGACAGGAAGCGGTGCTGCTTCCTAGGGCTAAATAGCAGTAGTATTATTCCCTTCATGGAACTGTCACATTAAGATGACAGCATATATATATATATATATATATCTATATATATATATATACACAACAGGAGTGGCTGTGTGGTGAGTAGCTTGCTTACCAACCACAAGGTTCCGGGTTCAGTCCAACTGTGTAGCACCTTAGGAAACTGTCTTCTACTATAACCTAAGGCCAACCAAAGCCTTGTGAGCGGATATGGTAGACGAAAACTGAAAGAAGCCCGTCGTATATATGTATATATATATATGTGTGTGTGTTTGTGTGTCTGTGTTTGTCCTCCTAGCATTGCTTGACAACTGATGCTGGTGTGTTTATGTCCCCGTCACATAGCGGTTCGGCAAAAAGAGATCGATAGAATAAGTACTAGGCTTACAAAGAATAAGTCCCGGGGTCGATTTGCTCGACTAAAGGCGGTACTCCAGCATGGACGCAGTCAATTGACTGAAACAAGTAAAAGAGTAAAAAGAGTAATGTTTATTAGGTGCCAATAATGTGTTGGCGGTAAATATAGGCACACTTTCTACATTTTCTCTATGTCACGTCTTCGACATATGGACATGAAAAGAGCATTGCACACCACCACTTGCCTCGTACTATATTTTACCATCCCGAAATGAAATCTAATTTGAAGTATGTGAAAATTGAAATATGAACTCAACAAGCTGCCACAAATATGTATTTTATTTGACTATCAATTTTGCCAATTTAAAGAGATATATAGGTAGATAGACACAGACATGCAGACACACACATATTCACACACACACAC
>NC_068984.1:21754022-21755997 GCF_001194135.2 Octopus bimaculoides
TATATATATATATGAATGTACGTATGTATATATAATTATACTAATGTATCTACCTATTTTTATATACCCTTACATATATACATGCAGACACACACATACAAACGCACACACACACACGCATACCTCTGTGTAAGCATGTACGTATAAACGTTAGGACTACAATATCTAATGTATACTGCCTTCCTTGTTTGTGACGAAGGATGCAATTTAGCGGGAAAAATTTGCTGCTATTTCTCTCAGATCGAGTAACTAGAGACTCCACCATTGGCTTGTAGTTTTGTCGTTATTAACAAATATATTCGGTTTTGTTCAATCAATTGTATTGCGTAATAGAGCCAACTGGCTTTCATATTAACAACAATCGACTAGAAAGAAAACGTGTGTTATACAAAGCCCCAAATATCTTTCTATCTATCTATCTATCTATCTATCTATCTATCTATCTGTCTGTCTGTCTGTCTGTCTGTGTCTGTCAGTCTGTCTCTCTGCCTGTCTATTTATCTACCTACCTACATACATACATCATACACATATGCATATATATGTATGTACATATATACATGCATGAACACGCGCATGCAGCCACACACAAATACACACATATATCAGAATACAAAATGAAGTACTAATGAAATTTGGTAGCGCAAAACGATAACGTTTCTATTACAAGCAGCTCCAATGCCCATTATCTCGCAATTGACAATTCGCGATAGCAATGTCGGGCAATGTAAACTTGAGAGCTATGATTATAGGCTATCTGCTGGGCAAGATGATTCACCATTGACCATGATATTTCACACACTCGTAAGCTACTATTCTAATTTCAAATCTCAGGGGTTTAACATTTTCTCCTATGCGTCTCTGATCTATAAATCATGTGGCTGTATTAAATACCGATGTATGCTAAACATATGTGATATTGACCCCAATACATATAAAGTCACATAGAGAAATATACAGACGCTTACACGACGTTATGTTTTCGTGAATGTAATGTCAATCCTCATCCACAGATACACACGTGCACACACACACACACTGATGGACACATACACGCACACTAGCACACACATACATATCCGTACTCAAACACCCACCTCTGCCCGTCCGCTCTCCCCTTCTCTCTCTTACTATCTGTCTGTCTGTCTCTCTCTCTCACTCTCATGCACACCTAAACACAAACACATACAAAAATTTCCTTGTGAATTTATCTGGAGAGAAGATATTAGGGCAGTTTCGAAATTACTTTGTAGTTTTGCCAACCATTCCTGGCTACAAACTCAATTACTCGACACCAACCTACGACCCACGATACAAACAATTTTAGAGAAACAAAACAAAACAAAACAATAAGGGAATATCTACGTAGTGGATTGAGCTGCTAGAAATAGCAGGCAAATTTACGCAAATCATACTGCACTTGTTTAAAATGAAAGACCTGTTCAAGGTGCCACACTGTGGGATTGAATCCGAAGTTTTCTAAGCTTCTTAGACGGACAGCAATGCCTGCATTTGCATTTATAAAAGAGGCGACTGTCAAGCTTGAAATACTGTTGATCGCAGTTCTGTCTATTCAGAGATGAACTTGGAATAGACAACAACAACTGCACTAGTTGCAGCTGCAACAACAACAAACTTGTAGATCTTTTTATCATGCAATTCACTCATTTATTCACATTCTCACTCAAACCTGTACACTCGCACGTACAAGCAAATATACAAACATGTGTTAAATGTGCACGTAAAAATATATTCTTTTCTTCTCTAGGTACAAGGCCCGAAATTTTGGGGGAGGGGGCCAGTCGATTAAATCGACCGCAGTACGCAACTGGTACTTAATTTATCGACTTAGAAAGGATGAAAGGCAAAGTCGACCTCGGCGGAATTTGAACTCAGAACTTAGCGGCAGACGAAATACCGCTAAGCATTTCGCCCGGCGTGCTAACGTTTCTGCCAGCTCGCCGCCTTATGCAAA
>NC_068984.1:21756131-21756985 GCF_001194135.2 Octopus bimaculoides
CCAGTGCGTAACTGGTACGTATTTAATCGACCCCGAAAGGATGAAAGGCAAAGTTGACCTCGGCGGAATTTGAACCCAGAACGTAGCGGCAGACGAAATACCTATTTCGTTATTGCCCACAAGGGGCTAAATATAGAGGGAACAAACAAGAACAGACGAACGGATTAAGTCGATTACATCGACCACAGTGCGTAACTGGTACTTAATTTATCGACCCCGAAAGGATGAAAGGCAAAGTCGACCTCGGCGGAATTTGAACTCAGAACGTAACGGCAGACGAAATACCGCTAAGCATTTCGCCCGGCGTGCTAACGTTTCTGCCAGCTCGCCGCCTTATGCAAACATACTGTCAAAGCAGACATGCGCATACGTATATAGACAAACGCAAACATGCACGACAGCCATTCAAGCGCGTTTTAAGGCAATCTGCAAAAGTCGGTGAAACACCATCGTGTACTTTAGAAGAACTGCCACTCTTGTTTCGTGAAACAAGTAGAAAGAAACACACAAGAAATATGACGAATGAAGCTGAAAAACTGAGGAATGTGAAAAACCGAAATAAATAAATAAATAAAATAGAAATTTTCTTGGAAGATAATCAGATTGGTTTCTACTTTGTATATGTGTATGAAAAACAGATAAGTGTGCATGTACATGTTTATACATACAAACACACGCACACACATATGTATAACCATGTCCACATACACCCGTATGTGTGTCTGTGCGTGCATATTTGCATGTGTGTGCACCTGCATAGGTTCATACGCGTAAGTATATGTATATATATATATATATATAGTCTGTGTAAAGCATACATACATGTATATATATATATATATATATATATATAT
>NC_068984.1:21759857-21764205 GCF_001194135.2 Octopus bimaculoides
ACTGATCCGAATTGTATTTGATTCTGCCCGAGATATATTCCCATATTATGCTGTATGGGGAATACGTTATTTGATATACCTATTTCATAACTGTCATTAACAAGTTAGTGGGGTACGAACTATGGTTTGAATTTGATACCGTTTTATGAAACTGGCTTGTCGAAATTAATGTAAATATATTTTCTACCACAAATACTTGCCGAGAAACCGAAATCACGAAGTTGTGATATTCATACCGCCACTTACATTTTTTTTACTTAAATATTCATTAATTTCGAAAAGATATAAATTAAAAGTAGATTTAAATGTAGGGGGTTGTCAAACTGAATAAAATTTTATTATAGTTCACGTTGTTGTTCATTATTTCCCAGGGTTGGTAAATCCTACCAGAAATAAATTACTGAGAATTCACTCATGAATATGCATTTAGTATGAAATTAGAGAGAATGACAACAAGTAAAAATTAAATCACGGTAAACTGATATCATGACCCGGTTCTGAATATGTGTTGTAGCAATTTAACTTTCATTATTTATATATCTCATTACACTGTTTAGTTTATGTTTTACAAGTTAGGACATATTTTGAATACATTATCCTAATCACTTATCTGCTTTAGATTTGGAATTACAAATGGCTCAAACAATTTTAATTCCATCTTGGAAAGTTGGAAACTTACAAATACAAGGTGGGGCATTAAGATTTCCCACATTTGGAGTGGGCACTATGCGGGCTGTAGTGGCAGTAGAGAAGCATGGCAGGTCTCATTCAGCAGGGTAGGATCTACTATTTTTATTTTCTTCATAAATTATTATAACAATTTCTCATTATGAACATAACTGATCTGCAACGAGCGTTCCGTAAACGCTTTTCGCTCGGTCCAAATGCATCTCTACCAGATCGGAAAAAGATTTTGCTCTGAATTTTTAATCTTCAAGCGACAGGATCCACCCTGAGAAAAACAAAATTACCTGACAGACCTAGGACAGTTAGAACTCCAGAAAATACGACAGCAGTAAGAGCATTCATTAAGTAATCACCAAAGCGTTCCGTTTGTAAGCATAACACTTGGGATATCAAAAAGGATCCTGCATGCTGATTTGAAACAGCATCCTTACAAAATGTTATTGGTTCAAGAATTAATTGAGACAGATCATAACCGCAGAGCCGTATGTGCGAATATTCTTGGACAAGTTCCCGCTGCAGCTGTTCTGAGTACCGATGAAGGTTCACTTCCACATCAATGGAACCGTAAACAAGCAGAATTTTTGCTACTGGGTCGAACATAATCTTCATGAACTCCATCAACGACTTCTTCACTCTCTTCGTGCAACTGTTTGGTATGCAGTTGCCGACTTTGGTGCGATCGGCCCGTATTTTTTGAAGAAAGTGGTGCAACAGTAATTGTTACCTCCGGCCAGTACGTTGATATGCTGATATTCTGCACTCCAAACTGGACGATTTGGATACAGAATATATGTGGTTGGAACTGGACGAGGCCACAGCTCACACAGCACGACGTTCGCTCGGAGTGTTGAGATAAATGTTTCCTGGAAGTTTGATCTCTTTAAGGGGAGACGTAGGCTGGCCGCAAGGTCACTAGTTTTAAGCCCTTGTTTGGGGATACCTAAAAGACAAAGTTTTCTGACATTGTCCTCGAATTCTTGAGGATTTGAAGGAAAGGATCAGAGAGGAAATCAATGCAATTCCACCTGAGATGACAAGGAGAATCATGAAGAACTTCTGGCAACGACTGCCATTTATCTGATATAATTTTTAAAACCTATTAAAACAAAACTACTTTTTATGTACTTTTTTAGAAATATTAATTTTTTTCTAGATAGTATTTTTTTTCTATATCCATTCAAAATGTGGGAGATTCTTATGTCCCATCCTGTATAATATGTATGCATATATGTATGCATGCATGCACGCATATATGTATGTATTGTGTATGTATGTATATGTGTATGTACGTATGTATGTGTTTGTCCTCACACCGCTTATTAACTATGATATTTTGTTCACGGCCCGAAAACGTTGATAGAATAGGTTCCAGACATTATAAACAAATATATGTACTGGGGATGATTTGTTTGACTAAACCCTTCAAGGCAGTGCCCCAGCATGGCCGCCGACCAATGAGTGAAGCTTGTAAAATAGAAACGATAAGCACTGTTAGTTATGGAACTGCAGTGGAGGGATACTCAGGAATACTTTTATTTTATGATGCAAGCTATTGTGTAATATAAGGTAGCGAGATGGCCGAATCGTTTGCACGTCGGACAAAATGCTTAACGATATTTCTTCCAGTTCTTTACGTCATGAGTTCAAATACCGCTGAGATCAACAATACCTTTCATTCCTTCGGGGTGGAGTCGATAAAATAAAATACCAGTGAATTACCAGTGTCCGCATAATCCACTTGTCTCTTTCCCTTAAACCTGATGACTGACAACCCTATTACAGACAGGAGTCTGATTGAGTGTGACGATTGTGTTCTCTATCATATTTATTTATACGCCATGAAAACCGGGTAACCAGCCTTATGAGTCTGAGAGATATGGAAAAAAAAATGTATAATATCTATGGAAGCCATGGGCAAATGTCAGGGATCAAGAGTGGACGATTTCATCAGAAGTTGCTGATCTTTGGTACAGACAATATGTTCTTTATACAAATCTATATCCTCGTCGTTGTACTTCGTTCAAGAATTCCATATAAAGACAGCAATTCAGTGTCGATATAAACGGTGATATTTACTCTTCATCTTTGATTTCTCGATTTCTATCTTATATTCATTGTTCATGATCTGCTTTACAATTTTTAAAAAAAAATTTCTTTTATATTCTATAATTCTTTTCATTCGTTCTTTCTGTCGTACTTCCTTTCACTCATGTTTACTTTCTCTTCTTCAGTTTCTTCTCTCATTTCTCATTACATATTGCCATTTCTATTTCATGTTATTGATCAAAACTCTATGACATTTTTTCTTCATAGAAATAATACAGTGAACTTTCATATAACAACACCAAAACCAATAGAGATTTCAAGACTGAAGAAGAACAACAACAGCTCTATAATTATATTCGTTTTTTTTTTCAAAATTCTATTCAAGTGGTAAGACACGTACACACACATACACACATACATTAATGAAACATTTCTCTTTCATTTAAACAATTTTATTGTACATTTATATACCTACAGATAAATGTACACACACATACGTATGACGTGATGCGCACCTTTATTTCATCTGTTACGTATGCTTCAGTATTCAGTAACGTATGATGTCACACTGTAGGTGCAATCAGTAGCTGCACCTCACGATGCAAGAATGATAAGCAAACACATTGTGAGACAGTTGAAAAAGAACTACAAGTTACAAACAAGCAGTGACTAAATTTAAATATCCGATAGGTACCAGGCCAGAGGGGGAAGAGGAGGAGGTAGGTTGAGATATCGCCCCCGCCCCATATGCTCACAAATATGTACATACATACGTAGCTACATACACATACATTTATGAATATATCCCTACTGGTTTCCTTTTATTCAACTGAACTAATGGATAAAGACGCGTGGTTTAGCGATTAGGAGTATTCGTCTCTCTATCGTAAAGTCATGAGTTCGTTTCCCGGCGGTGCGTTGTGCGTTTGAGTACATGACTTTATTTTATGTTAATCCAGTCCACACAGCTGGCAAAAAATGGGTCGTACCTAGACTTCAAAGGGCCAGCCTTGTCATTCCATGTCACGCTGAATCTCCCAGAGAACTACGTTTAATGCTCACATGTCTGTGAAGTACTTAGCCACTTGCACGTAAATTTTCAAGAGCAGGCTGTTCCGTTCATTGGACCAACTGGAATACTCGTCATCGTAACCGAGGGAGAGCCAGCTAATGGCTTGTAATGTAAGTGATCGAGTTCTTCACAAATACATGAACCCTAAACATAAACTTCAGGAAAAAATCAGGCTAAAAAAATGTGTTACAAAATTTGCAACATATTAGTGCATTCCGTAGTTTCTATTTATCGAGTTTCATTCACAAGGATTGGCTCGACAATGGCTATGAGAAAATGACACATTCCCAAGCTTCCCTATAATGGTATCGAACCAGAAACCGAATCACAAAGAAGAAAACAATTAACCACTGGGACATTGTAGCATTCATATACACGTGCATATATTTATAGACATACGCATTTCCATACATGCACATAAACATCCATACATACATAACTAAGCATACATACATACATACAGGCACACGTATGTTTACAGTCGATGATAAATTCATAAATACTTAAGTACATATATATATATATATATATATATATATATAT
>NC_068984.1:21766737-21772030 GCF_001194135.2 Octopus bimaculoides
GTAAATCAATTACATTGATCCCCGTTGGTCAGCTGGTACTTATGCTACGATCGCGAAAGGATGAAAGGCAAAGTCAACCTGGGCGGAATTTGAACTCAGAGCATAAGGATGGACGAAATGCCATTAGGCATTTTGCTTGATATGCTAACGATTCAGCAAGGTGGCCGCCTTCATCTACCTTTAGAATAATAATAGGGAAACATTGACCTAGGCGGGAATCAGAGTCACAACGTGAACATAGGTAAGTACTGCTGGACCTATACTGCCAAACCCCCTCCCTTTTATTCTACAACTTTAGACTTCAAAAATGAAGTCGATTAAATAATCCCAGGTTAACTTGCCACTCTAGCCGAAGTGATTAGGGGTGTTGCATTCATGATTGTGAGATTGCAGTTTCGATTCTAAGAGCGAACGATGAGTTGAGTTCTTAAGCAAACAACTTCGTTTCACGTTGCTCCAGTTCACTCAGCTATCAAAAGTAAGTATTCCTGCAACAGACTGGCGTCCCGCTGGAGGTGGATTACATATGCCACAAAATCTGGGAAACCCTCCCATTGAATGTGTATGATTCGGAAAAGAGCATTGATTTGTCTCTTTTGGTCGTAAGCCAGTGAAGGGAGCTTCTACGTTGCCTCTGAGATGTTTAGAATCAAGCCGTCAAATATCCCTTAAATCATACCCCACTGCCTTAAAGAGTGATACATTAAATAATGTAGTCCATGGTAGGGACAAAAGACAGAGGTCATGGCTTGAATATCTTGAACGAATGTGGTCTCAGATATTGTATCTGAAAGAAATAAATGGAATAGCGAACACTGAAGTGGGGCTAAAACAGATGAGACGGTGAGTACTGAGATGCTTTGGTCGTAGTTCTGCTCGATCTGTACTGACCTGGGGTTAAACAACAACAATCACCTCTATTTTTCTGTTGATGTGGCATCATTTTTATCAGCAGATGATCTTCATTAAAGTTTGGACTGATGTGTTAAGACGGGACAGAACCAATACAATTTATAAAGAAAGAGGTTTAGTCATTCTAGTTTTTCCAAGAATTGAACACTTTCTTTATCTTAATCTTCCCTACCATCTGTGCAGTTGATATATACTCTTCTCAGTTGATAAACCCTACTCCAAAACATTAAACCTTATTCTCTTCTTTAAGGCACGCGAAATAATTCCATTATTTAACTTTGGCTTGGCCAGAATCGGAACAAGACCTATAGTTGAAGGTGAATTAACGTTTGAATAAATCCAAGTATATCTATGCGATTAGATATTAGAAGTATAAATGGTAGAGTCTAGTGCTTAAACATGTTTGAACTTAACCAAGAAAGCTGTAATTAAATATGAAGACTACAGTCCGGTCAATCGAAGTTCTCAAACTTGTAGTTCTTTACATACTTAACAGTGATTTCCACGATATGATCGGAGCCTGCAATTTACAGGATAGGCACAGTCGATTAAATCGACCCAGTTACTCAACTGGTATCTATTCTAGCGACATAACTAAAAGCTGCGGGGTATTTTGAACGGCACGTTTCCGATTCTTCCAGTCCAGTCCCCTCTATTCATACTCAGTATTATTAAGATCGTGTACCAAATGTAGAAATCGTTATGATTTCTGCATTATGATACCCACCGTTAGTAATTGGTTATATTTTCTCTTAGCTTAATGACTAACTTTCTTTGTATGTAATATTCTCCATGAAAGCTAAGTAACCATCAGCAGAACCTTGGATCAACAGCAGCTTTCGTCTTCATGTTGCGTGCTGTATGAAAGTGAGTCCGACAGAAACCATCCTACTCTAAATTAGAAGAAACATACTTAACTACAACAGTCTATTTTGTATAGGTAAACGTACTTAGAATTAAGTTATTTTCATTGAAATATTAATGTCTTGAAAGCCAGTGGTGGATGAATAACTAGATCACAATATTTCGATTTACCTTAGACTCTCCTTAGTGACATACTAAACTCATTAGTGAATATGCACCTGTATGTAGTATGTAGTGTGATTTAAAGATTCATAACAGCCTCGATTTACTTGGTCTTATCACATTTCTATGATGCTTAAACAACACCATAATTTATTGATCTGAATATTTTTCAGTGACATGTTGCATATGACAGTCGTAGGTGGGGTGACATTCGATCAATATTGTACGTGCTATCTGAACATGCTTGTTGCATTTGCATTCCAAATTCGACAGTGTGCACGGAGAAATCACACTATCACCGCAGTTTTAATCTATTTTGTGTACGTAAAAATAATTGAACCTTAATTTGTTTTGCTTTAACATTCAAGTTAATGAGGAGCCGAGATGAGCAACTGATTACCACTTTTTCGATTCGTAGAAGAATCTCCTTGGGGACGTATGACCTCAATACCAAATACACACGCTAGAACAGGATAGAGTTCAATTCACATTCGCGCGCGCACACACACACACACACACACACACACACACACACAGAGTCTTGCGAATGCATATACACACACTCACAAATATGTAGGTATTTTTGTATGTGCGCGTGTATATATATATGTGCGTGTGTGTTTGTTTATGAATACATATATGAATACACATTACATATATATATATATATGTGTGTGTGTGTGTTTAGAAATGAATATGTATGTAAACACTCACACACACATATATATATGCATACAGATATATATGTATATCTCACTTTCCATCTATCTACCTCTATACGAATATGTATTTGTATAATTATGTATGAATATATACATATATATATATATACATACACGAGGTGGTATCAAAAAGTTCCAAGACTAGTTCTGTAGCGCACCAACAGATGGCAGCACACAGTTGCGTGCTTAGTGAGAGCTAGCAGTGATCTTCATGAGACAGTGTGCTGAGTGACATCGCTGTGTTTATTTCTTAAGTTGTGAAATTTGTGTTTTTGCGATCACTTGTATGCTGTAGTCTGCGATTTTGTCATGGACAGGAATAAAAAGCCAACGTAAAATTTTGAGTTAAACTTGAGAAGTCTGCTACGGAGATATTGAGCATGCTTCAGCAATGGGTCATACGCAATGTTTCGAGTAGTACGGCGCTTGAAAAGAGGAAGAACATCCTTGGAAGACGATGAGCTATCTGGAAGACTTACCACGAGCGTCACCCTCAGAGATGTGGTATTGTGAATCGAAAATTCGCCCCCTACCAGGGCCAGACTGTCAATCGATAGTTCTTCTGTGACGTTTTAAAGAGTTTGAGGGACAACATTCGGTGAAAGTGACCAGATCTGTGGAGTACGAAGGATCAGATTCTTCACGACGACAATGCACTCTGTACCCGAGCTCTCCTCACTCGAGTGCCTCTCTCCAAAAGCAACATTGTATCACTTTCGCACCTACCCTATTCGCCAAATTTAGCTCCTGCGGACTTCCATCCCTTCCCCAAGATGAAAATGCAGCTGAAGGTCACCGTTTTAACACCGTTGTCGAGATCCACAGCGAATCGCAGATAGCCATTGACTCGCTTACGGAAAACGACTTCCAGGCCGGATTCCAAAAGTGGCAGGAACGCTGGGAACGGTGTATGACTCTGCAAGGTGATTATATCGTAAGAGATAATGTTAAAAACATAGGTAAATAAGTTATTTTTCATTAAACATAACTAGTTCTGGAGCCTTTTGATACTATCTCGTATATGTTTATATATGGAATGAAATCTATATGTTCAAAAAGCATATAAATTGTCTCGTGATAAGATGAAATAATTTCCGGCAGCTTGTTTACTAATGATAAAACGGACAAGTGTTATTTATTCCTCATCGGGGTTATCACACCTCTCCGTTTCTAACTACCGAAATATGCTTAGGAAACGGAATTTATAAACAAAACCGTGAACTGTACGATAGTAATGAATAACATATATATATATATATATATATATATATTTATATAATTAGGCATAAAACAAACACACACGCACACAAGAAATACAACGATAGATAGACATAAATACAGAATTAGAGCGATAAATAAGAAAGCATGTAACTGTGTTTCTCTATAGAAATATATATATATACAGTTTTGTGTATATAAACGTGTGAAAAAAGCAGAAACTCTCAAGTGTTGGTACTCACCTCTCCCCGAAAAACGTACGCTATTATTCCTCCAATCATCAAGACAATCAGCATTAGAAGGAGCAACGCGAAAAACTGTAAAACAAAAGAGTAAAAGCCATTACTATACGATATATTTTAGATTTCTTTGCAGAACAATTAATACACGGTAGAATGGAAAATGTCACCGTAGTGCATAGCATAGAGAAAACTTAGGCGTGATATATACTTTGATACTTTGATAAGTTTCGGCTGGTATTCGCCCAGGTCATGTCTAACTTAATAGCACCACCTGGACTTAATAGCAATGCGGTACACTTAACACGTGTGAAAGAAAAAATCCATTGTAATATGCGATATAAATGGATATAAATATGCATCGGAAACTTTACAGGCTGTACCATTAGTGTATGGTATAATGAATATCATGATGTGTACGGCATTGTGAAAGCTTCTAAATCTTCTACAGCGTACTGAAAACTTTTGGGATTATGGCTGCGGAAAATTCAGTGTAAGACATGAACCAAGGAAAACTTTCAGCCTCGTATTTGGTATAGTGGAAGCTTTAATAGATAGTATTACAGAAACTTCATTGTGGTACAGTTGATGTATGGTATAGTGGAAACAAGCATGGTACAATTAATATTTGATATAGTGGACACGTCAAAAGTTATATGTTGCATAATAGAATCCTTAATGCCGTACAGTTAATGCATGGTATAATGGAAACTTCATTGTAGTATAATTAGTTTATAGCACACCAGATACTTCACTGTAGTATTCTATAAGTAACAAAGTTCATATAAAAAGTGAAGTTTTGCATCGGTTAGTACACCGTAGAGAGAAAAGAATACTGATGCTTCGCTAGTGAATCTTTGCTCGAGAGAGAAACGTAGTCAACTCTCTCAGGTTCAAGTTGATTTTGAAACGTTATATTTTTCCTCCCCACAACCTACGAACTCTTCTCCATTCATGGTCTTCACTATATAATTTTTATGAACTGAAGCCACTGTCGATTCTCGAAAATCTGGCTTCATATTTCGTATAAACAGACGTTAATATGTTCAAATGTGAAAGATCTGTCTTTGTCTAGCTGTCTTTGTCTGTCTGTCTTTGTCTAGCTGTCTTTGTCTGTCTGTCTTTGTCTGTCTGTCTTTGTCTAGCTGTCTTTGTCTGTCTGTCTTTGTCTGTCTG
>NC_068984.1:21773931-21776436 GCF_001194135.2 Octopus bimaculoides
TCTTTCTCTCGCTGTCTGTCTGTCTGTCTTTCTCTCGCTGTCTGTCTGTCTGTCTTTCTCTCGCTGTTTCTAATCCGGAACCTTCATCAAAGTTCGGTCTATTACAAATACCAGTCAAATTTCCTTCAGATCGTACCATAATCTCTTTTTTTTTAATATATATATCAGGCTAAGTGTCCTTCATCTTTCAAGACGGTAGGCAAAAACGGGGTAATCAGCTAATCCTGGCAGGAACGGTTTGTCAAAGCTCTACTCAATCAGTGACAAACTAAAATTAAACAATTCAATATTCTCTTTATTTTCTTCTTTAAATTTTTATCACATACCTAAGTTATGTGTGTTACCAATATTTTACGTTATGTCTGCTTTGTATATCTAAGTTAACTGTGTTATCCACGACAATATTGTGTATTAGCCATATAAAAACTGTTCTTTTCGACAAAGACGGTGTAACTGTGATATATGAAATTTGTCATGTAAAGATCGTGATGCATTATTACGACGTAAAAATCTGTGCCACAGAAACTTCGAGTTGTAAAACTGTTATGTCAGAACTAAGTTACATCTGAACTTGGAAATGTGAACTATGAATTGTGATAAACTCTGTGAACTCTGATATTGAATAGTGATATTTGTATTGTTCCGCGTGTCGTAAGTACTGCGACGTGTGGATCGATATGAATTATCAGAGTAAATATATGTTCACAGACAATAATATTGATTAGCGGCAGTAAAGATAAAGGTTTGTGAGTCATATGAGACATAAACAATGTGACATTTAAAGATTGTCAAACGGTGATTAATTAAGTCAGTTTAGTAAAACATTTACAGGTGTCTAAAATGAGAGAATAAAATGAACTTCAATGATAAATCGTGAGTTCAAGACTGTGAAAGTTTGTTTCCTCCCATATATTAGTTTCAAATTTTGGAACAAGGCCAGTAACTTCAAGGGAACGGAGTAAATGGATTACGTAGACTGCAGTACTCAACTGATACTTATTTTATCGGCCCCGAAAGGTTGAAAAAGTTAAGTCGACCTCGGCGGAATTTGAACTAAAACGTAAGGAGGGCAAAATGTCGCTGTGCACTTTTCCCGGTATGCCAACAATTCTACCAGCTTGCCCTCTTTGACCTCCCATATATTAACAAATGACAATGAAATTTCAGGAAACAGAAGCATAGGGAAGTGTGATAATGTAACATAAAGCTTTTAGACTGTTATTACTGTTAAAAGTGAAGAAATTTTACAGTTCCAAGGACGCAAATCCTAGACATAGGTACTGTGTATCATGCAAATAGTTCATTACAACAATAACAACAAAACACATTTCTGTTCAGTGACCTGGTTGTAAATAGTTTTTTGTAACGGTTTTGTCCCAAACAAGGCTTGAAACCACTGTAGCGAGGGACTATACATGAAAAAAAGAAGAGGTATACAAGTTCAAAAGATGTCAATTGAAAGACTACTCAAAGGACTAAAAACCATAGATTAAAGGAAGAGAAGACTTTTTTTTACTATGGAAATTTGAGCGTATGATGAAAACAATGCTCTGATATTTCATTTCATCATTTAGAATTCTGTGTTCAAATTACACCAAGGGCAACTTTGGTCGGTAAATTAAAGTTCCAGCACCAGGTCAATTAAATCAGCAATACATGTTCTATAAAAGAATGAACTCCTACCTATGCTTGAAACTATTGTTTAAATAAATATTGTAACATGAGGCCCTGGATCTGTTGAGTAGTTAAAATTTGAACGTTGGGGGAAAATGTATTGCGATGTTTACTCTGGTTCTTTATGCTCTCTGTTCAAAACCCGCTTTCATCCCTCCTAGGTTAAAGTGCCAGTCAAGTTCTGCAGTCGATAGGATAGGATACCTCCCGCTCTATTCAGGACTGCTAGTTTCGCTACGATTGGTAGAATCGCTAGTGCGTCGGACAAAATGCCATTTGGTACTTCTCCTACTACTGAGAGCAACTCTACCTTTCATCCTTTCGGGATCGATGAAATAAAACAAGTTACGAACTGGAGTCAATGTAATCGACGAACCCACTAAAATTTCAGGCCTTGTGCCAAAATTAGAAAGAACTATGATTATCAATATTATCATAATTTCTTTTAAATTTTGTTATCAAATCCGTCAATTCTTCTTTTATCTTATATCCGTCCGGGATCACTAACAAAGTGCCAGCCAATTATTGGTATTAATTTAATCGACTGTGCTTTCTACTGAAAATTTGTGGGCTATGTTAATATTCTCATCATCATCATCATCATCAACAACAACACGATCACCATCAAAATCTCGATGACCCCGACCACCACCATCACCACAAGTACCACTACCACAATCGTCACTGCTATCTTTCTTATTGCCATTCTCGATGCCATCAATAGAATCACTGAAGTATGGGATCTTATTTTTGATTCTGCTGCTTGACTGCCAAGATTTTTAAGTAGGCAAGCGAGAAATTGTTGAAAATCTCCTGTCAGATTAAGAAAGC
>NC_068984.1:21776446-21781725 GCF_001194135.2 Octopus bimaculoides
TTATCTATATAATGTGCATGTAATCACACCTGTACCCATTCACAAACACTACATTCGTACATTCATATATACGCACGTGTGCAAGCACTCACACACACATATAATTTCGGGACAGTATTAGCTCTGGCCGTGTTTATCTTAAAAGCACCATCGTTTAAGCCAAACACATAGACGCACTCGTGTTGGGAGGTATTGCCGGACGAAACATTTCAGAGTGTCCATGGTTTCTCTCGGATTTGTAGGAGGAATTTGTCAGGATATCGTTTGAATGTTATGTGCTATTTTCTTCGTTGATTTACTTTGGTATAATACTGAGTAGAGTAAGACTAGCTAAAGAAAGTGAACAAAAACAGCGTCTTACTAAAATGCAGCTATACACTGTTAGTCGACTTTTGTAGAGGTCGTATTACATGCCCTCAACAAATGTCGAATAACTGCATACGCTTTTAAAAGTAGATATAAGCAACTTTTGATCTACGCTGATGGTATATCTTTCCATTATAGAAATGAAGTGGCGTTTACGGTGGCGTTAGCGAGAATACAGCCTGTTTTGGAGTGAACCCAGTAACCAAGACCCATCATGCAATTTATTATTTATCCCTTTCCTGAGTGTTGATGCATATTGAGGCTCCTCTGCTCAGGTCCCTCAATTCTTATAAGATTTTGCTTATTATGAGAAAATCATAAAGGGAGACAGTGTTGCTTTTCTTTTCTGAGATGGTCAAATGTAAGGAATAGAAAGGCGAGATCATCTGCTCAAAGTATCCAAGATCATATCGTACATGTCATATTGACTTCATTGTTGATGTGCGCGCTCCAGTTGAGAGATTATTGTCGATAATTATTTATTAGGCTCTGATAGTATTGGAAGTCCTGCAGTGAGAGACTATGGTCTTTGAAACAGGTCCTCTTCTTCAAAGTCGATGAGCCTCAAAATTACCTTCCTTTAGAAACACACAGTTTTGTTTCGCTCATTGGCACAACATAAAAGTAAGACGAGATATATCCGGTCACCTATTCTTCTGATTTCCTTATTAAGCTTAGAGTCACCCGCAAACATTCTACTATCAATGATATTTGTGATGTTTAAGTAAAGTATGGAGTGAAACGGACCGAAAACATTTCCTTGGGACATATCACTAATCATTTCCGGGCGGATTCACTCGATCACAACATATTTGAATTTGCCAACCAGGAAGCATTTAATCTAGCGACAAAGTTTTCTGCGAACTTGGACTCCAATTTTGGATAGAATTTTCAATAGAATGTTACAGCAAAATCTGTTGAGGGACTTTAAACTCAAACACTGACAATGTCGTTATTCAATTGTTGAAGCTGTGTTAAGTAGTCTTTGCTTCATTAAAAAGCCATGTTGGTTTGGATTTAAGGTATAGCTGTTTTTCCTCAAGTTAGATATCTGTAATCTCACGACTCTCTCAAACGTTTTCAATTAATTACATGAAGATCAGTTGGTACTTTATTACAAGGGACTCATATCCGTTTTCGAAAACTGTGAATATAAAATGTTCAAGTATATAACGCGCGTGTAGCAATATTTTACGGAGATTAGATATTAGAGATGCAAACTGGTTTCAGTATACCTTAGGACTCTTGTGAGGAATTTATTGGGACCTATTGTTGAGAAGTGTCTAATTTTATTTATTATTGCTATGATATTCAGCGTGTTTTAAAATTTATGTCAAACATGAGAAGTTAGGGATTTGTTTACACTAATAATGCCCAATAATGAACATGAAGTAGTATTGTTTCTGTAGAATCCATCTACTTTCATTTGCCGATATTGTGGAGAATATTGTTTCCATCAACTAGTGAACTATTGGGTGAAATAGCGGCCCCTATGCTTTTTTGACATACAAAGAACTTTGGAGTTGTGCTTAGTTTTATAACTGGCAAAATCTCCCTCCACTGAGATTTCGTTGTCGATCATAATTTTCAGCCGGTTGAAGATGATACTTTTGTCGATTCCAGCGTTGTTATTGTTGTTTAATTTTGATGCTACTGCTGCTGTTGCTGCTGCTGCTTGGAGTGATACTTTAGTCCATTATTATGTTTATTAAATTTTACCATTTTCTTAGTGTTTTCTCACTCTCTCGGGAGTCTACTTCTATTTTTGCTCACGAGATGTGTTGTGGTTTGGGAATGCATTAGTAACTATATCCCCAAACATATGCTAATTTACTTTGATGTCAGAATACGTGTGTATATGAAAGAGCAGTCAACAAGCAATTGGTCATGTATAATTGCTCCCCAGTTTGTTTTGTGCACATCCATATTTTCAAATGGTTGTGTTAAAGCAAATGTGCATGGTTTAGCCTTGAAATGCTAGAAACTAAGATTATAATGTACCATATCGTGGTAAGAGATTTGCACACGTGCACGCACACACGCATGCACGCACATACATACATACATACATACATACATACATACATACATACATACATACAGACACACGCACATACATACAAAGAAATATCTGTGTATTTGTGTGTGCATGTGAGCTATTATATATTTACATGTATTTAGGAACAACACGATCCATACTAGCAGATACTAAAACAGATGTCTACTTAAGGTTGCTCCTAACATTGTTTTGTACATCTACTACTCAACAGTAGATAAGAAAAAAAATATAGTATGCGCATGCCCACTATTTATAATAATTTTCGGCCATCATAAATTCCGTAGGCAAAGGCGATAAATTATTTTTTAAAGGTGATGATATAGTACTGGTGATTTTTTTTCTTTATTTTTAGACTATCCAAACGAAATGAGCCGAAAACAAAATTAACAAGTAGATTGCACAGACGATTTCCCTCGTTGAAAATTACCGTTAATGACTATTATGTAGTAATTGTAATTAGATAATTATTTTGATATTTACTAATATTAATCGTGTGTTACTCCGGTATATTTAAATGTTTACTTGCACATTTATTTGCATAGCTTAATTGTCGATATTTTGTCGCAACATTAGACGCAGCTGTGAAAAATTTTCTTTTATATATCTAAGAGATAAAATACAATGTATATTACATAATATAACTCGAATATTTAACTGTTGCTTCATTAAAAAAAACTGAGCACTCTGAAATGATATTATTACTAAGGAAATGTTAAATATGTTTTGGGGTCTATTTTGTCCTTTCGGTTTATACCAGGGTTCACGCCTTTCTCACAAAATTTACGAAGTTATGTAAAAAAAAAAATATGACCTGTTACTGGTAATTACTGTTTGTTTCATGGCCAGGCCATCTATAACTTAACCAACAGCACTGTTTAGCTGTCTCACTCTGGTGTGGGAAGAGTGGAAGGAAACTATGACAGGATAAAAAAATACCTTAAGTGTGGAGGAATTCAACAAGGAATCAAGGCCATCCAAGAAACCTACAAATGGAGTGCGACCCCATGAAATCGATTAAGGTTAGAAATGTAGACTCTCGTGAAAACCTCTGCACCTGGTTGTTTCTCAATGACGTACTAGCTTTTCTTTCCTCTGATACAGGGTGACAAAGCACATTGATAAATACGGGAATACTGATATTAGCTTAAAAGAATTCTAGTAAAGGTTATTTTATCAACTCATGTTTTGGTTTGTCTGAAACGGCAAACGGATGCCATAAATAGCAGAAAATAGCGCACAATTTATCTTTTCTTCCCCATTAATGAATGTTTCACGAAATATTAATTAATGAATTAGTTTAAATTAAATATTTACTCTGTCTACTTCTATAGATTGTGTCGTTCCACATTATATTTAAACCTATCATAGGCAAACTGCGACTTGTGGGACATTTTAAATGTCACGACTAACCAAAAATTACCATGACTTTATTTAGTAATGTGGTCTGCCTGATGATGAGTCATGTCTTAAGCGGCCTGCTTCTCAAAGAAGGTTGCCCATGCTTGATTTGAACTGTACATATATTTTAAAAGAATTATCATGGTAAATTTAGTTGCAATATCGAGCACACACTTGGTAAAATCATTATTATATGGTGCTATGTATTATAAGTTTTAACTAAAACACACACGTACCACACACACACGAACTCATATACATACACACATATACAGTCAGCTACCAGATCAATGTTCAGCTTTTACTTGCTCTTAGATCCAAACTCACTCTGGTTCTTAATTCGGGATGCGTGTTATGGCAGGAGTGCACAATATCTTATTCAAGCTTTCATCTTATCACGCATAACCTATCTGCCACCAGGTGGACATTTTGCTCGACCAACAGCTAATGACACCATCTTTTTTTAATGATTTATGTAACTCGATTCATTTATATATAAATTTATATATTTTTTTTTTCCTTTACCTTCACTACTATTGATTTTACTCTTGTTATCGATCTTTCGAAACTCGCGTCATTATCTGTGTTCGTGATTCAGAGAAGGAACACGCCAAGATAACTTCAAGGTGAATCTGCCAAAGTCACATCAAGTCAGTTTATCAAAGTAGTAGCATTTCAGCAAATGGACCTCACCTCTCTGTTCGTTTTGTTCGGCCTCCTCCTCCTCCTCCTCCTCATCATCATCATCGTTATCATGATCATCATCAACATGGTCTTTGGCATAATCATCATTATCATCATTCCTCATCATTATCACCACCACCTCCACTATCATCACTGCCATCGTCATCATCATCTTGTTGTTGTTATTCTCCTCATCTTCTTCCGTATTTTCTTTTTTCATAAATATTACAGTCATGTATGATTTGATGTGGAACTGTTTATGCTCACAGCTGCTACTACAGTTGCTGCTGCTGCTGCTGCTGCTGGTGGTGGTGGTGGTGGTGGTGGTATTAGTGGTCGTTGCAGTGGTGGTGATTGGGTGTGGTGGTGATGCTGGTAATGATAGGAAAGAGTTTTGGTCGCGGTTACTATGGTAGGGTCGGTAATACAGGGAGACGAGGAATGAACGGAAGCGAGAGGAGATTAGTTGAAATTGTTGGCAGCAATAGAAACTACACAAAAAAAACACAAAAAAAAAACAAAATGAAAGAACTAAGCCATCATCATCATCATTGTTGTCATCGTCGTTCTCATTATCGTCGCTGTCGTCTTCATCACCATCATCATCATAACCAATTTTATCAGCACGGACATCGTCGTCCTCCTCCTGCTCTTCTTCCTCCTCCTCCTCCTCCTCCCCCTGCTCTTCTGCCTCCTCCTCCCCCTGCTCTTCTTCCTCTTGCTCTTCTTCCTCTTGCTCTTCTTCCTCTTGCTCTTCTTCCTCTTGCTCTTC
>NC_068984.1:21782298-21783230 GCF_001194135.2 Octopus bimaculoides
ATATCACAACATATCTGTTGGTAAGGATACAATATAGAGGTCGGCAAAAGAGACCGTTAAAATAAGTACTAGGCTTACAAGGAATAAGTCCCGGGGTCGATTTGCTCAACTAAAGGCAGTGCTCCAGCCTGGCCAGAGTCAAAGGACTGAAACAAGTAAAATAGTAGAAGAGTGTATATACAAGGTGTTGGGCAGCTTAGGGCTATAGTAGAAAACATAGCCATGCCCGCACTTATAGTATAACAGATTACTTTGAGGTGTTTGGGTCCATTCCTGTCCTATCAGGCTCAAGTTACCCTTTATGTGCTCAGAAAGCCTACTGGATGAACGCATAACCATCCAAGGCCTACATTTTTTTTTTGAGAAGGCATAATCTCAAAATTTTGGCTGCTATTTCTAGCCGATCAAATGAACATGTTCATGCAGCCTCATTGGCTGACAAGAAATCCAACTCTTAAGTAATGGGTTTGCGTATGATAATACTTGAAAAGAATACTGCGTAAGCAGAACCCTGCCTGTTAAACCAGTCTCAAGCTGATTCTACATCTCACATCTCGACAACATACCATTTTATTACCAAACGATTTTTAAAGGATATATCGAACCAAATATCTTTGATAAATACATCTCATTTAGTAACTGTGACCTTTCTTAGTGTTCCAGGTATAGCTTCAAAGGATTTACTCAATGCCCCTTCCCTAAATCTCTACTCTGGTTAAAGGGCCTATCGGAAACGTTGGCTATTACTTTCAACAAAAACCTAGCATCTCCAGCTATCATATTCATGTCGACCAAGTCCATCATTCACCTATCAGCTGTGATGACTATCTTTATTACCGATAAATATTCGATGTGTGCGCGTTGTGTAAACAAACACACACACACACACACACACACACACACACACACACACACACACACACACACACACA
>NC_068984.1:21785770-21793782 GCF_001194135.2 Octopus bimaculoides
GCTTGTTGTTCCCTCGCCTGGCTTCATGTTTTGTTTACTGTAAATTTGAACTATGTATGTATGTATGTATGTATGTATGTATGTATGTATGTATGTATGTATCTCTCTCTCTCTCCGTCTCTCTCTCTCTCCGTCTCTCTCTCTCTCTCTCCGTCTCTCTCTCTCTCTCCGTCTCTCTCTCTCTCTATATATATATAAGTATACATATATATATATATATATGACTTTATAATATATATATATATATATATATATATATTATAAAGTCATAAATGACAAAGAAATTGATGGAACTTTATTTAACAATATGAAAATTCTAACATCCCGACAAATTAGTTCGTAACTTAAAAACATGTAAGTAATTTATATTATTATATTTAATAATAGATAAATTACTTACATGTTTACACAAATGCGAAATGGAAAAAAAAATCCTTCGAAATAATGCAGAATTTAAGCTACGTCAAACGTAGGTCATACATATACATTGTCACAAAAACGGTCATATAAGCATTACAAGGACGCAGTATCACTCTCAAACATACAAATACAACAGACTCAAAAGCACGGCGACTAATTTTTGGAGCCGCGGCAGCAAACCCTCTCATTCCAATGCATATAGGCATGTATTCCCGTATACATGATTATAAACTATCTATGTATCTATCCGTCTCTCTCAGTATACTAGCGTATATACGTACACATCTCTCTCTCTCTCTCTCTCTTTGTGTGTGTATATATATATATATATATATATATATATATATATATACACGAAGTACAGTCTCATGAAAGTCAATTAATTACCAAATGATTTCATACCGAAAATGATGAGGTAAATTCAGTAATGATCAGATATGGATGACTGGCAAAAATCTGGCTTGAGCTTTTTTCTTCCACATTTATGACATAACTTTTAAAAATGAAGAAAAAACATTCACAGGCTGTATTTTTCCATTTATCCATATCTAATGATTGCAGAATTTACTCCGCTATTTTCTGCATGAACCCATCTTGAAATTAACCAACTGTTATAATCATAAGCCTAAACTATTATATAAATAATAATAATAACACCCACCATATTACCTAGGCTGCTCTATGTTGACTCATCAGTAATTGATTGGACAAGTAAATATATGCACGCGTGTGTTTGTGTGTACATATACATATATATATATATATATATATATATATATATATATATATATATATATATATATGTATATATATATATATATATATGTACACACCATACTATAATGGTGAAAAATGAAACAAATCAAAACATCTCCTACAAGAAAGAATTTATAATTTATTTGAATCTTGGGAAACGTTGCACCTTCTGTTTCGTTGAAATACTGCTAAGACAACGGAAATATTCCCGTACTCATATAATAGCATTGTTTTGAAAATACATTTATCCAATGTTTATATATGCTATATGACTATACTTATCCAATATTTGTACGAGTTTATTTTTCTAAGAGTATAAAATAGTAAGATATTTACGTCTGAAACTCCATCATATTTCTGGATGAAGTCAGCTCATTTGAGTTATGATGCAAATATTTTAGCTAGAAGTTTGCACGCCGCTACAACCTTTGAATTTATATATTTTACCATGATTAACATTCTCAAATCAATAAGTGGCGTAGGACTGTATGTAGTCGCAAGAGCTACAAGAAACAAGAGCCAAATTTTGTCATATAAAACGGCTGATTGTCATAAAATATTAAACTGTTTGTTAATGTAGTCGTAAATAAATACAAAATATTACACTTGTTAATCATACCTATAGACACAGTATAGCCAAATGCTTAAGAAATCTGCCAGACAACCACGGGGTTCCAGGTTCGATCACTGCGTATCATTTTGAGTAAATGTCATCATTAATGACCACGTGTTGATTCGTACCTCGTGAGATGGAAACTGATATTCTATGGATAGTCTTGTCATACAACGTATCACTTCGATTCGTTTAGGGTATACATGACTGTGAAATGATCAGCAGCTTACTAGTTAATTCAGGAGCGAAAATCCTTAGTTTCAAATAACAGACATCCACCACAGCCAATCACAACCATAGAGTTTTTATTTTTAATTTTAGGGTTGGTCGGTCAGGAATGACCTAGAGTTAAACAAAAATGTAACTGCAACTGAATCAAGATCTTTGTACCTATTGAAGAAATTCATATGATGTGTAGAAAGAAGTGGGCTCTATCTACTGTCCGTGTGTGTGTGTGTGTGTGTGTGTGTGTGTGTGTGACCATCTTTATTATTTAAGTTGTTATTTGACTCGGCCATGATGGAGCACCGCATTTAGCCGAAGAAATCGACTCTAGGACTCATTCTTTGTAAGCCTAGTACTTATTCTATCAGTCTCTTTTTCCAAACCATTAAGTTACGGAGACATGAACGCACCAGAATCGGTTGTCAAGCGATGGTGGGGGAACAAACACACACACACACATATATATAAGTGCTACGCAGTGTGACAGAACCCGGAACCATGTGGTTGGTGAGCAAGCTACCGCAAAATCTGCACGAAATAGTTGCTAAATTACATCAAGGAATGCCTTATTGTCTTAAATAAGGAAAAATATATCCGAAAATGCCGTCACAGGAATATTTTCAATGATTAGTCGGCTCAGTCAGGGAGGATTTGCGGTTAAACAACAACAAAAGCAACGAAAACAACAACCACAACCAACGTTGAGTTTGAATACAGAAATACAAGAGATCGAAGTAGCAAACACTTTGAAGTAATTTAATCCATCTCTTCTCTCCTCACTAGCTTTACTGATTCACTTTCATAGGAATATAGCAAGAAACTGCTTTAAAACTGTCTTTTTTCTTTATATTTCATTGCTTGTGTGGAGATTAGTTTACAATAACAGACTGAAGATTTCTTTGTAAAACGTGAACAATACTTTGTAACTACGCATGAAATCTTAGAAAAGTAGTTAAATAATTTTCTTCAGGACATGACACTGTAACTAAAGTAAGATGTAAATTGACGTCCTGCACGCCCGAAGCCAGATTCATTATTCAATTAAAACTATTGCGCTATATAACGTATTTCATTTAATTAGTCATGTGACTTTGTCTCCCTCTCTTTCACATGTATCTACTTGTCTGATATAGTAAACGCTCGCAGCAAGTTATTACAATCCATAATCTGAAATTGAAATGGAAGTTCAGTATTGCTGTATTAACCATTCAATCATATTCATTAGACAATTTCATAGAAAATGGATGGAAAGAAAAAATACCGAAAACCCCCACTAAATACTGTTTCTAATTATAACTAATTTAGATACACAGACAACAATTTTGCGGGGAGCATGTCAGTTGATAGTGGAAATGCGTGGCATAGTAGTTAGAGTGCTGAATTTATGATCGCAAGATAGTAGTTTCGATACCTGAAACCGGCAATGCGCTGCGTTTTTTAACAAAACACTTTATTTCAGGTTGCTCTAGTCCTCTAATCTGTAAATGCGTACACTTGTGACGTGATCGCCTCACCGTTCATATTTGTCACTTATTCAACATGGAAACCATGTAACCGGCACTATGAGCCGAAGGACTCGAGACTGTAATGTCTAGGGGTTGTTGTTGTCGATGATCATGATGATTGTTAGTCGATATAATCGGTACCAATAGTTGACTCGTGCTTTATTTTATCGAAATCGAAAGGATGAAAGGTAAAGTTTACCTCAGCTGGATATAAACTAAGTGTTGTGTCGACGCCGCCCCCAGGCAAAGAAATAGGATCTCCCAAGACATATAAATAGAAGTAGTCTGGCCGTGGTAGGAGTGTTGAGTAGCGGTCTAAATAGCAGTTGTGTAGCGCTTGAGTAGAGATCATCCGAAGGTGCTAGATAGCAGTAGCGTTGAGACATAACACTTAGAATATAAAAAAGAGGCATCCTACAGCTTTGACCATCCAGTCGTTTCCTTAGACACGGTGTATTTAGGACTACATTATCAAATATATCCTTTCATATGTAACTCAGTTCTTATCAATAATGTTTAAAACAAATTTTATAGAGAATTATGTTGAACATTCCGAAATACCTAAATACTATAGAATCACAGGGTTTCAGTAAAATAATGACATCATCAGTCTAGCTACAATTACAGAAGAAATATTGAATAAAGTCAGAGATTATCACATACTTTCTTTATTTTATAAACAATATATATGTGTGTGCGAGTGTCTGTGATTGTGCATTTATACACACACATATATATTATAAACGTATAATTATATATGCGTGTATACCTATAAGACTATAAATATGTACTGCTTTGATCAATAAGTACCCGGACTGTTGCCATAGTAACGAAATTAAAGCATGCAGAGTAAAGCCGCTTAGCACAGATTGACTTTCAACTCTGCTGTCCATGCGCACTAAGTGTCAATGTTCTAGCTCACTTACGTTGTTTACAGCAGTGCTTTGAAGGAAGGTGTGTAGCATGTAATTGTCGCATTGACCATGACAGAGAAAGTTGAGAAGATAATCTGCATCAATTTTGTCAAAAGTTTGGCGATACCTGCTCAGAGGCTACGCACATTTTTCAAAACAAATTTCATCGTTCTCGACACAATCAACAAGATATTGTGCAACTGAAACCTGAGTGTCTTTTTGGTTAGCTAAAAGCAATTTTGACACGCATCTCATACCCAAATCATCAGGGATAAAGGACTGAGCTGAACCGTAACTAATCCGCAGATCCTCTGATAACTCACGGATGGTGATTTGACGATTTCCCCTCACAACTGTACGCACATCTGCAATGCTTTCCTCAATTCTGCTGATTGCGGGTCTGCCAGATGTTGCCACTGTTGACATTTTTTCGGCCATCTTGGAAACGTCTGAACCACTCGTACACTTGTGCGTGACTTATACACTCCTCTCCATACACTTTCTGCAACTTTACGTAGGCCTCTGAGCAGGTATCGCCATGACAACTTTCTCTGACATGGTCAATGCGACGATCACACGCCGCTATACACTGCTATAAACAAGCACTGCTGTAAACAGCGGAAGTGAGCTAAAACGTTAAAACTTAGTGCGCATACACAGCAAAGTCAATTTCTTTCGAGTGGCTTCACTCTGCGTGCTTTATTTTCGACACTACAGCCACAGTCAGGATACTTTACTTATTGATCAGACCTCATATATATACACAAAGTGAGAGAAAAGGGATGAGCACGAAGAAGGGAAAGGGAGGGCGAGAGTAAATCTTCCATAACTGCATGGAAGCGATGTTTTGTCCTTTGTTTTACATTCGCTTCGTTGTCTGCGCCTTTCATTTCAATCATTTTGTATTAATTCCATATATATATATATATACATATATATCTGTGTGCGTGCGTGTAGATACACACACATGCATATATATATATATATATATATATATATATATATATATATATATGCAAGCACACAAGCATGCAGACACCCATTCTGCTTTTTAAAACGGTGGAGGGGTCTGCAAGTGTCCTGTAACCTGCATGCAGAAAAATTACTGTCCCTGGAATTACATGTAATGTATATATAACTATCTTGCAAGTTATGTTGGAGATTCTTTTATTTCCGTTCCCGCTATCGCTTCGACCCTGACCGCAATACGAAATTATTTTATTTTGAATCACTTATTTAACGCTCATGTATATCATATGTGCCTATTGCACACAGACCACCCCCACTCACTCACGTGTATGGAGAAAATGGGATAAGAGCGATTGTATATAAATTATATTAAATACTATAGTAATGCAAGCTTATTTGAAATAGAAAACGAAGAAAAGAACCCACAGATGAATTGGAACTGCTTATCTAAAATCTGCTAGGTGACGCTATTACTAATTACACCATTACTAACATCCAGAAAATGGCAGCTAAATACCACTCAAAATCACATCCTGGATCATAAGAGAGAATGAAGATAATGTGGATCGTGAGGCATTCTGAAAGAAAATCGGGATGGTCAACGTCGGGATGTCTTTGTTCATAGAAATACATAACCAGAGAAATACTTGGAATAAACGACCACGATAACAGCACTGCTTACTGCCCCTACTGCCACAGCTTCACTGCCCCTGGTGGTGGTGGTACCACTACTACTACTACTACTACTACTACTACTACTACTACTACTACTACTACGTAAGTGCTTTTCTGCTTTGTTAATGTTTTTTATTGAACTTTTTAAAATGCCTTAAAAATGACAGCTATTTCCCATTCAGCATATTACTCATATAGAAACTCAGTAGCAACGTATATAAGGTATATACGGTGTTTTCGACAAAAGTTAACTATTGCTATATTTTGGAGGAGCCACATCTAAAGCCTTTTAAAACAAGCATTAACTGATATTCGTCTACGTTCTGCCTGTTTTACCCTAGAAGATTTCACGTTTCGAGCGGAGCACTTTATCAGAAATATAGAAAAAGTCCAAAGAAGGAAGACGGAAAAAGAAAATCGCCAACGATACACACGCCGTCACATATTGAAATATAAATATGTATCCAATTTTTGTAGAAAATGGTGTAACACAAGGTGATATTCCTGCTCCTAAAACTGTTTGCTATATATTTCGCAATAGTCTTTCAAATAGCTTTTAAAGATTGCCCTGAAGGGGTCTATATAAGATATAGGACAACAGGAAAACTGGTCAATCTCTAGAGACTCCGTGCCAAAACGAAAGTTCTGCATTCTCACCTTGTTGAGTTTCTGTATGCAGATGATTGTGACCTGTTGGTACATTCTCAGAAAGATATGCAGCACATGGTGAATGCGATTTCTGCAGCATGTGCAGCATTGGGTCTAACAATCAGTCTAAAAAAACTGTTATAATGTACCAGCCCGCTCCCTCCAAACTGTATGTGGAACCTTTTATAACTGTGAATGGTCAAAGGTTGGAGACTGTACCCAGATTTATTTATTTAGGAAGTACCGTGAGCGCTGCTGGTCTTGATGATGAAATTTCATACCGAATCAGCAGGGCTAGTAGTGCTTTTGGTAGGCTTGATAGGCGTCTGTGGAAACAACATAATATATCTCCACAAATTAAAGTTAAGGTATATAACACATGCGTCCTCCCATCTTTGCTATATGGAAGTGAGGCATGGGTTGTTTACCCTAGGCAATCAATACTGTCTGAGAAAAATTTTGGGGATAAACTGGAAAATGGCCATTAGTGATGTGGAGGTGCTTGAGAGGAGTGGCAGTAGAAGTATAGAGTCAATGATTTTGCAAAGACGTTTCAGGTGGGGTAGGGGGCATTTGGTAACGATGAGTGATGAGCGACTGCCCAAGGAGCTATTGTATGGTGAGCTGGAAGATGGCAGGAGGCCAGCGCATAAGCCTAAACTAAGGTTTAAGGATTGCCTTAAAAATACTCTAATACAGACAGTAATTGCAGCTGGTAATTGGGAGAGAGAGACACAAGACTGTGATGGATGGAGGAAGATGGTGCATGATGGTTGTTCAAGGTTTGAGAGGGAGAGAGTGAAGTATGAGGGAATTAGGTAATTAGGTGGGGGCTTATAAGGGGAGAACCTGTGGAAAGTCAGAAAGTGTTGATATTAATGTGTGTAGTTTGTGGGCGGACGTGTTTGAGTCGTGTAGGCCTGGTGAACCATCGAAATTCTCACAGAAATCAACCAATGATAAACAATGATGTGCCTATTAAAATTCATGACAGAACGTGTGTAAAATATGGAAGGGTGTGCCTCTCAGTTGGAGGTCTAAAAGGACATGTTAAGAAAGTACATATGGTGACGTCTGTTTCTCCTGCCAGCTAGCACAGTATGTAATAAAATGTGTAAAAGCTTGGTTGGGCTTAAAAGTCATATAAGGGTATCCCATGGCAACAATCATGAATCATTTTAGCAAGTCTTCTTGGCAATGACTTTTCTCTTGTAACGACAACGAAGCTGTGATATATATATATGTATATATATATATATATATATATATATATATATATATATATAT
>NC_068984.1:21794079-21798873 GCF_001194135.2 Octopus bimaculoides
TATATATATATATATATATATATGTAGGTATACACACAGACGTATATAGAATATAAATACGTAGAAATACTTGTTTTATCTACACACAGAGATAGACATGCAGACATCTATATACGAGTCTAGCAATGTAATGACCTAGGGGAATAATTTCTCTGAGAAGGAAAGAAAATACATTAGATTTGCTATATTGTAGCCGCAAGTTCTTTTGTTCATTTCCATATTAAAATGACGCCATTCCTTCTAACAAGACATACAATTCAGTAATATTATTTCAAAATTGCATTATTATTTTTAGTATTGTTGTATCAGCTCTCTTTTATTGGTTATGTTGGTCGTGGTAATGGTGGTGATGCTGGTGTTGGCTGTAGTTATTGTGATTGCGTTATTGTCCTTTCGGTAGTGCTTAAACGATGGCTGTAGTGGCAGCGGTTGTGATGGTTGCGGTCGTGTTGTTTGTGCAGGTGGTTGTAGCTGTTACTGCCGTACTTGTGATTTTTGTGGTAGTTGCGGCTATGCCCGTGGTTACGTAGACTGGTGTGGTCATGGTGGTAGTTATGATAGTTATAATGGTTAGTGCTGTGGTGGTGTTTGTGGCAATGTTTTTCTATTGTGTGGTATCTGTTGACTAGATGATACGAATATAAATTACATTACTTTAAACTTGGTCATTACAATATCTATCTAATACAATTATAACTTTACATGAGCTAAGGGAAATAACTCCAGTGTTTCACGGGAAGGAATGAAGTAGACAATTACGTAAACACACACACACATATATATACACCCGTAAAAATTCTGAATTTATTTACATCCTAGTTGGAGAAAAACAACAAAAACCTAGCAGTAGTTGCTAAAGGGAATTAATTTCTAGAAATTAGGAATTAATTTTACAATGATCATATATATTTTGAGAAAAAAAAATCTGATTTTTACTTCTGGGCAGGGGGGGGGGCAACCACTAGCATATTTCGGTCTTGTTAGACTTCATCCTGCTTTAATCAATTGACAAAGGTTTTTCCATGAACGAAAAGAATTACGAAGAGTTTTGTCTGGATGTGTAAACGGCATTACTGCAATGTTTCGTTCTATTGCATCATGTCTTTACGTTCTGAGTTCAAATTCCACTAAAGCCGGCTTTGCCTTGCTACCTTCCTGAGCAGGTAAAATAAGAACCAGGCTGATATGCCCCTTAGTGAATAGCAAACCAAGCTCTTACAGAGGTAATATAAGTAGTACTAAAATACTTAAGTTGAGATAATCTACAATATCCGGTTGGTAAAATATATAAATTTGTCCAATGACAGCTTTGAGAAATTCAACTAATGAAGTCATGTGACCTCATGGTTAGGCTGTTCAGCTCATGATCATAAAGCGGTAAACCGGATGATAATTCTTATCTTTGTGCAAGATACTTCATTCAACTTTCCTCCTATAAACTGGCCTATGAGATATACCAGCTATTTAACAGTCATGTCGTGGACATTCCACTCAGCCATAAGTGGGTTGACAAGAGATATCAATGTTCATTCGCGATTACATAAATACCTAAAACAATTAACTAAAATGTAGTACGTACTGTCAGGTTATATTTGCTTGTGAGTGTAGACTATACCGGGTAGATATAATACGTAGCAGTGAAGTAGTTGGATTGATATAGTAGACAATACGATCCCAACTTGTCCCAAATTTATGGCTTTCTGCCAATGACACAAATCGATATTGTAGTCCTGCAGGCAATGTCAAACGAGAATATCTCTCTGCATACAGACATGCGTTAAACTATAACAAACAGCAACAGATAATGAAACAGCAGAATAAACTGACAAATGGGTTGGAGAAGCTCTTTAGTCTTGGTTGGCAACCTTTCTAGAATTTATACATTGAAAAGAAAAGGAAAAATACGTCAAGAGAAAAAAAAAAGAATAAGAAATAAAGATGTGGTTGATTTTTTTTTAGCATAAAATACTTTTCTCTTTGATGTACGAAAGCTGTCGTTAAATAACAGCGTTGATGGGGCTAGAGCTGACAATAAAAATAAAACCTCTCATCTAGCGAGCGTTGAGTTGAAGATAAATGTAAATAGAAACCATCTGTAATACAAACATTGCATCATTATTGCATGGAAATTATCTAAGGATGTCAACGGGAAAATGATAGAGTGTTATTGTGTTATTATAGGAAAAAATCAAGGAAAGTTCGTTTGGTATGTTCAAAACAGAAGAGAAAAATAAGAAACAAGAAAAAAGCGGGCTGTTCCTGGATCAGTTGTAAATAATAATAGCCGAGAAGTAGAGTCAAGAAGTAATTAGAAGGTTAGATTAGGCAGATCCCCAAATCTAAACAGTTACAGAAGAGAAAAAAACAACAAATTTGCAAAGGTAATTACCGGGATATAATTCGTAATATAATAAAAAAAAAAGTGATAAAAATAATAACTGCTTCTAACAGAGGTGAAGGTTAAGATTTTGATGGTTGATGAATCAACCGATTAAATCGACTCAAGTACTTAACAAATATTCTATTTCATTGATCTCTGAGGGATGAATAGCCAAGTCGACCTCAGTGGGACTTGAAACCGGAAAAGCCGGAAAAAATAATACGCTCATTAGTAATAACAATAATTGCGTTTCAACATAAGTGCAGTGTCTCAAATTTTTGGAGAGGAGGCACTCAATTTAATAAATCTCAGCATTTCAGTAGTACTTTATTTTATCGACCCCAGAAAGATGAAATTCGGCAGGATTTTATCACAGCACGTCAAAAGCCAGAACTCAATTTCACATTTTGTCTGATGCTTTACTGATCCTACCAACCTATAATATTATTCTAGCAAAGGCACAAGGCCTGAAATTATTATTAGTAAATTTTTTTTGGGGTGGGTGGGTAATCGATTACATCAATCCCACTGTTTCACTGGTACTTAATGTACCGACCCCAAAAGGATGAAAGGCAATGTCGACCTCGGCGGAATATGAACTCAGGACTGAGTGACGGGCGAAATACCTCTAAGCATTTCGTCCAACGAGCTAACGATTCTGCCAGCTTGCTGCCTCAGTAGTAGTAATAATAATAATAATAATAATAATAATAATAATAATAATAATAAATTCCAGTAAATCCACCTAAATTTGATTCTTAATTCATTTTCTTGAAGCCGGAGAAATGAAAAGCAAAGCTGACTCCGGTCGAAAGAAATGCCATAATATATTCTATATGAGGTGCTAACGATTCTATATTCCCACCACTATTTTATACGAGGTTCTGACGATTCTGTCTACCCCTATTTTAATCAAAATAATTTCTGATATAGGCTCAACGTCAGCAATTCTAATGCGTGGCTGACATTATTTTATCGCCACCAAATGGACAAAAGTGGGGATTTGACATCGGCAGGATTTGAACATAAAAAGCAGGGAAAATTACTGCAAAAAAACTTCTTCCGACGTTCTAATGATTCTGTCAGTTTGCTATCCGCTTAATGAATACATAATCCTTCCTGCTTTAAACACAAAGCCTGAAATTTTGGGGGTGGGGAATAGTTGGTTACATCGATTCCAGTGCTCATCTGATATTTATTTTATCGACTCCGAAAGGGACGAAATGCAAAAACGACCTCAGCGGAATTTGAACTCAAAACACAAAGACAGACGAAATACTGCTAAGCATTTTGCCCGGCGTGCTAACGATTCTTCATACTCGCCGCTTTTCTTAATGAATACTTAAAGGTTTCAAATTTTGGCACCAGGCCAGCAAATTCGGTGGTAAGTCAATTACATCGACCCCATTGTTCAACTACTACCTATTTTATAGACTCCGGAAGAATGGCAGACAAAGCTGGCATTTGAACTTAGAACGTAAAGACGGACAAAATGCTGCTAAGCATTTTGCCCGGAGTGCTAACGATTCCACCAGCTCGCAGCTTTTGTTAATGAATACACAATAATATTAGAATTTTTTAGAAAGAGAAGATTTCGATGCCAAAGCAGGAGAAAGAAGGCAGTAAAAAAACGAGAGCACAAATAATGAATATAAATGACAGTTATCAAATAGGCTGAGAGGTAGTGGAAGAGGAGTATAGGGAAGATTAAGAAGATAGAAAGAAATAATTAAGTGTGACCAAATAAGAATAGATTAGATCAGATTATACATGGCATTTCGAGAAAGTTAATGATGTTTTCAACACAATTTGAATAACATCGCGGATAGCATGAGGTGCTTTTCACTGTAGGGCGTCATTTGTAACGGTATTTTCAAGACTTAGAAAAAATTAAATCTAAATATTTATCACGTTATTCCTAGGTGTTAAAAAAAAACAATATGGTGTTAAAGAAACAAAAACACGAAGAACGAAAAGGCAAATATTTAGAATCAGTAGGAAAGAGACTCGAAGATAAATTAAATACAGCAATAGAATGCTGAGTCAGGTTTCTTTAACAGTGGTAAAAAAAACAAACAAAACAAAAAAAACAAAAAAAACATAAACAAAAAAAGATAGAGAGTGAAACAACTCTCTCTATCCTCCCCGAACCAGTGACGGTTTTCTAGCCAGGAGTAGTAGTGACAAGTAATGAATTGTAAATTGAAGTCGAGGAGAAAAATGATGTTGAATGAGGAAGGCTTTCTCATGTTCAAAATAACGTGTACAGGTATAGTTGTGTGATTAAGTTTATTTACAAATCTCTAGCTCTGGGTTTCATTTCCACTGCATGTTCATATGAGCAAGCGGCAGTTACATATGTTTACACACACACACACACACACACGTACATATACATACATATATATATATAT
>NC_068984.1:21798973-21807214 GCF_001194135.2 Octopus bimaculoides
TATATATATATATATATATATATGCATGCATTTATATATATATATATGCATGCATTTATATACATATACATATATATATGCATGCATTTATATATATATATATATATACCTATATATGCATGCATTTATATATATATATATATATACCTATATATATATATTTACATATACATATATATATATATACATATATATACATGCATATACTGTAATCAGAAGAACTCTTTATGTAACATCTAAAGACCATAGAGAAAACTGTACCCGTAATTCTAACTGCTAGAAGTAGCAACAAAATTTACTTCAACTGATCGTGTTCTCTTAATAAAAGAAAATTTACATTGGTTAATGTATGTCTGATATAAGACATGATAGTCTCATCTGGAACGTCTTTGATCTTATGTCTGTAGGATCAGAATTAGCTTAGGATTAAATAACCGAACCAGTGACACATCGTATTTCAAATATTCAGTTGATAGTTTATCGCGAGACGGACAGTTGCGAACTCCTCAGTTATTGAAATCTATCACTTGTCAAACATCGTTCATTTATTCAACATGTTGCTTCTATTTCCCTGCCTCTCATCGCCCAGTTTATGTTTTCCTCATAAATAACATGCAACAAATGTCCTTATTTCTAAAGAATGCACTCTTCAAGCAACCAGTTCCTGCAAATGTTTACTCGGCTCGTAATATACATGTCATTGAGTTGTTGAACTTTGTAAAATAGCTTCAAAGAATCACATTCAGATTTGCGATTCAAAAGGCTCTCCTCTACCAAAAGATATGTGTACAGACTTTCTTCATTGACAAGATATTGAAAATCTTCGTATTACTGCATGATTACTTGCATCAATCATTATATGATCGAATAAAATAGAAAGAGCGTGATCTCTCTCTCTCTCTCTCTATATATATATATATATCACACACGCACATATATACAAACAAATATATACATACATAAATATGCACACACACACACACACACACACACATATATATTGGGAGAAAGAGAGAGATCTAGCAATTTGTTGCCTACCATTAAGTTTGGCATTAATACAGCATGTTCTGTATGAAGAAACCAAATTACACAGCAAAACCAAATCAAGTACAAACCAGAAAATCACCAATCACAGGAAAATTCTTTACATGCATATATGACAACATAAATTCTATACAGGCGAATTACTTTAGAGCAGTGGTTGAAAAGTTCAACAACCAAAAGAAAAAATAGAACTATTTTTTTAAATCAGCCTTTATCTATTTTGTTTACTTACTATCAGTATGCGCCGTGGTGGTTTTGATTAACAGAATATGAAAATAAACTTCTTTTCTATCATGTATTCAAATCCCAAGCAGTAATACTCTTCTTGTAATATAGGTAATTTTAAGAAATAGTCATTACTGTGCAATGTCGATGTAGGAATTCATTCGCATTTGTTTTGACGTAGAATAAGTGTTTGGTGTTTGACTGCAGTGGGGTAATACCAGCTGCTTTCCATGTACTGCCGATGAAAGAGTCAGATGAGGCTCGGGCCAATATATGGGCAGTCTGGTGTTTAAAACTGAGAACACATCAACGAGTTAGACAAATCTCTTTCCTACACTCAGGCCCGTAGTCTGGAGTCACAGAAACATAGATATAAATCAAACCATTTTGAAACTTATAGTGACAATGGATTAACCAGGTTATAAAAAAAATACATAAACTTTAACCAGGGATATTGAATGCTTTTAACGTCTTAACATTTGTATCCGCAACTTTCTGGCTCTATTTAGATACTGTTTACGTTATAAAGTTATGATTCATTAAACTGTATCTACAAGGAACTGGGGGAGAAACTTGGCAAGCTTCTAGCCTTATATCAACCTAAAGATATGATAGAACATTCAGTGGATTTGGATGGAACCCGCGACCACATCGTTGAGAACAAAATAATCAACCACAAAGCCATGCACCGAGACAGAACTAGATAACTTAAGCAATAGAGAAGTAGATTTCATTTTAGATGGATATTCCCATAGGAATTAGTCTTATGAAATGCTTAAATGTTAAATATTTCCTGGGTGTTGAATTTCACTCGGGTGAAGAATTTACACGCCTGATTAATTTTACTGAAATCTTTAATTTTGCTTGGGTGTTGAATTATATTATGAGTATTTAATTTCAGTTTAGGTGTTGAATTAGACAGGGTCGTTGAATATTTCTAGTATGTCGGAGTTTTATTTGACTGACTTTCATTTTCAGAATAGTTTTATAAATTGCCGTCACAGAGTAGTAACATTAAAAACAGCTGTAAACTTCACAGCTGCAATAAATAAATAATTGTTAAAGCAAATATATAAATCGTTTTTAATCATGTAACTCGAAGTAGATAAAACTATAATTAAAGCGTGTAAGTACTGGGTTTAAAAAAGAATTCCTTTTGAGAGTTAAAAACGAAGGCTACTAGTAGGACCCAAAACCACATCTGTAAGCATACGAGATGTTCAACAATTAGACGAAAACAATATTTTGGAATTCTTTTTCCATTTAAGAAGTTTTGTTCTTAACAGTGAGAATTGTGTGTACTTTACGTCATTAGCATTCAGAAACATTGAAAGACGTGAGACATTTCATTTTTAACAGTTGAACACCAAATAGGTAATGCTATAAACAATAGCATGTAAATATTCTTTTCTACTCTAGGCACAAAGTCCGAAATTTTTGCCGGAGGGGGCCAGTCGATTATATCGACCCCAGAATGCAGCTAGTACTTAATTTAGCGACTCCAAAAGGATGAAAGGCAAAATCAACCTCGGTGGAATTTGAACTTTGAACATAAAGAGAGACGAAATATCGCTAAGAATTTCGCCCGGCGTGCAGTTCGCCACCTTAATAACATGTAAGTACTAGATTAAAAACTCTCTTTTGAAAGAAGTTGAATAATTAAACAGAAATGGAACTTACCGTTGCAAGCATACAGCGAACCTCTTTGATTGCCCCGCAACATCCGAGGAATGACAGTATGATGACAATGCTGCCCAGGGTTATAAGCATGAAAGCAACAGGCAAAAACAAGTTGCTGCCTAAAGATGTGATGCAGGCTGGCGTGTCATTGGCGCGTGTGTAGATACCAATGCCCAGTAATACACAACCACATATCTGATAAAGAAAAATTAGATTTAGTTGTGATATATGAATGCAGTCAAATAGGATATTATGTATAAGAAAACAAATCAAAGTAAACATTAACAGGTCTAGTTTGTTGTGAATCTGACATCAACACGCATACATATGTATAAATGACATTTACAAACTTTCACACGCATAAACATACGTGTGTGTGTGTGTGTGTTTGTATGAGAGAGAGATACACACAGTGTGTATGCACGTTCTAGTGCATACACTTTTTATCTGTTTCTTTGTGTCGGAGAACACACACACACATATATATATATCAGCCAATATATATGTAATAAGAGCACCTGGTATTTCCTGGTGGCCACTGAGTGTGAGGGAGATAATCGTTTCTACATACTTGTCAAGATTAAAAGACTGAAATTTAAAATCGGGCAACAAGGAACAAGAACTTAAAATTTCTAGCTTATATATATATATATATATATACTCATATGTGTATACATATATGCTTGCGTGTGTATATATCTATATGTATATATTATATATATGTTAATACGTGTGTATATATATATATATATATATATATATATATATATATATATATATATATATATATATATATATATGTAAAGTTGTTAAAACGAAGTCAAATCGAATAGTAATATTTTGAAATCCTTTAATGCATACCTTTCGGTCGGTCCACGAATTGTATCCATATTAATAATGTTATTATCAGCCCGAATATGCTTGAAGCACGTTCGAACCGGTGAACAAGCTGCTTACTGCGTTGTCACTGAAAGTACATACCGTTTGTAGACAAATGGGGTGTATACACCTAAATCAGCTACCAGCACCACCTATGCAGACTGTGAAATGCAAGGTTTTCAGAGTAATTGTCCCCTCTTCGGTCACAGACACCAGGCAGGCGGCACTACGAGCTGATTGAAGAGTGAATCTCTTATGCGTTTCGAGTTGCCACATGGCAGCGCTATGCAGCGGCTCACCTTGAGTAAATTACAGAGGGGGAGCGCTAAGCAGTGATAAGTAAAATTGTAATGTTTATTATCAATCCGAATATGCTTGAGGTGCGTTCGAACAGGTGTACAAGTTATTAGCGCCCCCCTCTGTAATTTACTTACGGTGGGCCGCTGAATGGCAACTGGAAAAGCATAGGAGAATCAATCTCTTCAATCAGCTCGTAACGCCTGGTGTCTGTAACTGAGGAGGAGATAACTACTCCGAAAACTTTGCATCTCACAGTCTGGGTAGGCGGCGCTGCGAGCTTATCTGGGTGTACACACGCCATTTGTCAACAAATGACATATTTTCCGTGACAAAACGCAGCGAATAGCTTGTTCACTGGTTCGGACGTGTCTCAAGCATGTTCGGATTGATAATAACATTACATTTTTACCTATCACTGCTTAGCGCTCCCCTCTGTAATATCCATATTAATCCTCCTAACTTCGTAGCCAGAGCCAAATTACACTTCTGACCATATGCGTTGAAATATTTCCCTCAAGTGAATCATATTTTGAAATGTTTCAACTGAGAACAAGCTTACGTAGTGGAGGTATTTCCAATTATATATTATACGGAGCTAAAATATACGTAGTAAATGGTTTCAAAATATTACTATTTAGTTTTTGACTTAATTATCACAACTTGTACAACCCCATGCTAGTCCAAGGCAGTTGGCCCAGAATCCACTTAACCAGATACTCTATAAGGGATTTTGAATCATTTGCCATATTATATTTGAATCGAGTCGAAAATTCTGGCACCGTGTACCACTTCTTAGCGTAACACGAAACATTATATATAGGGAGAATTCACAGAAAAAACAGAAGACGAAGACAGGTGGTGTACAAAACAACCAGATATATTAGTATAACGCTCGGGAAGTGAAAAAGTCTTTAACGTTTCGAGCCTACGCTCTTCCACAGAAAGGAACACGGAAAGAAAAAAAATAATGTGTAGTGGCTAGTGATCTATCATGGCGAATATATATATGTATATACACACACATACGTATATTTTATATATATATATGTATATATATATATATATATATATATATATATGTATGTATATTATATATACACATCCGTATATTATATATATATATGTATATATACACACATCCGTATATTATATATATATATGTATATATACACACATCCGTATAGATATATACATACGTATATATACACACATCCGTATAGATATATACATACGTATATATATATGTATGTAAATATATACATATACATTCATACATATATATATATATATATATATATATATATATATATATATATATATATATATATATATATATATATATATATAGACATTTATATATGTGTATAAATAACCATATATGTATATATATGTGTGCATATATTTATATGTACACATTATTTTATGTATAAATTTATGTATATATATATATATATATATATTACATTATTTGTTGGTAGTGTAAAAAAAATCACAACACACGCAAGCCTTCCCTAGCACCCCCCCCCCACACACACCCACACACACGCACACGTTTATACGTAGACATAAATAAGTATACATACATACACAGATATACAGTCATATATGTGTATGTCTTTGTATGTTTATATATTATTATTTAAGACATTCATATATCTCTCGATGTGTATTTAGAAGCCCCGATACCCTACATTCCTAGGAATAAATGCATGGATGCTGTAAAGTTCTAAGATTGGTGTATGAGAATTAAATATAGATTAGATTAAGCGATCAAAGGAATTTCTCGTTAAGACGGCAATCATAACCACTTCATACGGCATCTTCATATCAACTCATCAAATTAAATTGGAAGCCTCAGAATAAAGAAAATTAAATAAAAGGAATTCACGTCATTTTAGAAATAATTTCTTTTGTTGGTAGACCTTCTTTAAAAAAAAAGAGAAGAAAATATTTTCTTTAGCTTTTCCCCTGTGTAGTCACGTTACGATGTTAGAAGTAACTTTGGTAGGGCAATCGTAGGAGTGTCGTGATAGCTGTGCTGGAGTGGAATTAGTGTTCAGGCTAGCCTGATTGAATAGATTTACGATCAAATGATTTCCAACTATGAGATAGCTAACATCAATAAGAACACATCTATCGCTCCATCTAATTTTAAATACCTCATGATTTCGTTTTAAGGATTGGTGTATCTAGGCGTACATTGATGAGAACGACTTTCTGCTTTCTTTTTTTTTTTTTTCGTCTTTTTAAAGGTGGCTTTGTATGACTCGAAGATTTGGTTGCTATTTCTTGTAGGTTGAGCGAATGGGTAGAGGATTTCTGGTTGGCTGATGTAGTTACTGCTGCTGTTGTTGTTTAACCCTAGGTCAATCACGGTTGAATAGACTTCTGATCAAAGACATTCCACCTAACACAGTTCCGTGTTTTTAGTGGAAATAAGCAATACATTATCTTATGTGTCCTTCCCTTTTCTCAAATGCTATAGTATGATTTAAGGGACATTTGGATCTATGTCAAGTAGGTGAAGCGACCATATAAACCTTTTGTAAGTTGTTACTTTTGTAATTGTTTTGTTACAAGCCAACCCCGGTTAAACAGACTAATGTTCATATGTATTCCTGCCATGACTTCCTAGACTTTTTTTTTGGGGGGGGGTATCTTGAACTATTTATGAAAAAATGTTCGCTTTAAAAAAATTGTGATTGAGAGATATTTGGCTTGTATCTCAACAGGTTGAGATAGCAACGACAGGCTCCCTATTTGTCATTAGTTTCTACGGTTGCTATATCAACATTAATATCACTATAAGGCAAAGGTGAATGTTTAGGTAGTAGTGGCAGCAGCAGTTGTCATTCTTGTGATGGTAGTAACCATAACAACCCAGTAGTGGTATTGCTACTTGTTGTGGGACTGATCCTGGAGCCATGTGGTTGGGAAGTCAGCTTCTTACCACACAGCCACACCTGCGCCTGTATGTATACATGTATATATTTATGCATGGAGGCGCAATGGCCCAGTGGTTAGGGCAGCGGATTCGCGGTCATAGGATCGCGGTTTCGATTCCAAGACCGGGCGTTGTGAGTGTTTATTGAGCGAAAACACCTAAAGCTCCACGAGGCTCTGGCAGGGGATGGTGGTGAACCCTGCTATACTCTTTCACCACAACTTTCTCTCACTCTTACTTCCTGTTTCTGTTGTACCTGCAATTGAAAGGGTCAGCCTTGTCACACTCTGTCACGCTGAATATCCCCGAGAACTACGTTAATGGTACACGTGTCTGTGGAGTGCTCAGTCACTTGCATGTTAATTTCACGAGTAGGCTGTTCAGTTGATCGGATCAACTGGAACCCTCGACGTCGTAAGCGACGGAGTGCCAACAACAACAACAACAACAACAATATATTTATGCATACATAAATACATTTACACACACACACACACATATGTGTGGGATTTTTTTTGCCATACTTCGTTTGGCAATGTGCTTCCTCACGTCATCCTTTTGGGTTCCATATATAATGAACGAGTGCAATACAGATGCAGCCCTCACTCCTTCAAAGTGTCATATCCCAGACGTTTCTATAAATGAAGTGGGAAGGACGCAGAAAAGAATATGTGCCTGCTCACAATTACATGGACACCTAAAATAATTAGCAAAAGCATGGTAGTGCTATCAAGTCATACTCGTTTGCGAGAAACGGATGTAGATTTACATACACACACACACACATATACTTATGCGTATCTCATACAGTTGATGCATGTATGCAAAAAAATATGCTGTGCTGAACAGAACGCAAGCTAGAACATATTTCATAGTCATATTCATGTATAAACAAATTATTAGTCTCAGTTGTTTTATTTCAACCGTACTGTTGCATGTTTACTAATATTAAACACATTTAACAGATGGAAATTGTGTAAAACTAACTTTTAGCGCATTCCAGACATAGGCGAACTAGTCCAGGAACGCATTGATGCTGACTCGTACGTACACACACACATACACACACACACCACACAAATACATACATACACACATATGCACACACACACACACAAACAAATATATAACGCCCATTATATATATATATATATGTATATATATATATA
>NC_068984.1:21807577-21811269 GCF_001194135.2 Octopus bimaculoides
AATAATAATAATAATAATAATAATAACAACAACAACAACATCGAAAAATACCCTAGGAATGAGAACCCTAGTTCGAAATTTCCCCAAGACACCTGATGAAGGCCGGAGGGTATATCAGCCGAAACGTTGTGTTAACAACAAACAAGATGAGGACAAATATCCGTCAAATGTAAATAATTTGTCTATTTATTAGGAAGTCTCATTTAAAATATTTTTTTGTGTTAATCTTGGAATTAAATGGTTTCGATTTACTGTCAAGTGAGTTTTGGCCAACGCTGTATATATATAATATCATAAGCCTGTTAAGGTAGAACTAAACGAGAGCAAATATAACAGGAGGAAAGAGAAAACGCTTATAAACAATAAATGAGGAATCAGCAGCTTCTGGGACCAGGGCAGGACTTCATATTGGAAACTGCATACCACTGACGAACTGTCACGATGTTCTATCCATTTGCTAGAAATAACTGGCAAATTTCCATCTTGTTCCTCACTAAGACCATCATGTTGGATAATGTAGTCCCAGATATATCAAGTATGAAATATTTACGAAAATATGATGGGATGGTCATTGCATAATATTTGCGATGATAATCCTGATAAATGAGGGCTGGTGTGTGTATAGTTTAACAAATCCAACAACGTGAACATTGACGCTTAAAATTTTGAAAATATAAGGCATTTAGTATGGAGGTTGTAAGTTTATCGACTTATGTAAAACTGTTCAGAGGTTTGCCTTAACTTCTAGAAAATTCTGTCCACTGGACGGTTCTACTAATGAATTTAATTAAAACTGCTGGCTTGTGGTTGTTTAGCGGGCTTATGATGAAAGGTTATACTATTCCGAACATCCTGTAGGTCTTTCAGTGAATATTATTTTTCTTTGCAGACTTAATCTGTTTCACATACCAACAGCAATACCTAGCTCTTGGGTGACTTTAACAGCAACACTGTTGGATGTTTTTAAAAGTATTTGTAAACGCTGCCGCTCTTTCTATGACTAAGCTGTTAAAAATATCTGGGTCTACATTAGCGTCCTTCTTCAGATGGTAGGAGGAAGATTTCTCTTGTATTGCCACACTCTCCGGTTGCTTAATTTTATCTTAAAAATTTAATTAAAGGCACTCACTTTAATTAAAAGCACTCACTTATGGACCCAATATTAATTTGGTGAATGCAGCAGAAATGATTGATATTCGAGTGCGTGCATGCACACACATAAGCAAATTCAGAGAAACACACTAATGCGCATGCGCATAACAACACACACATGAAATACATATATACAGAAGCATACATATGTACATAGTCAATAGTGTTTAGGGTTTCTTTCGGACATTTTGGATTGATACCGTTACCCATCACTTTGAATAAAATTCATGTTTATGGTTGTCGCTACAAAGAGTTGTAGTTCTGGGATATCGAATCAAAGAAGAGAGTATATAGCGTGAGTTATCGGGGTTGGGTGGATGAGAGACATGGGCTGACGAGAGCAGGAGAGGTGATTGAATCATGTGGGACACAGCTTGACAATTCAACAGAGAGAGAGAGATGGAGAGAGAGGAGAGAGGGAGAGAGTTACGGCTGTGTTGTGCTGCATGCATACAGTTAACTAGAGTGTTGTATCCAGTCCATTCTTTGACGGCCAATCTCTCTCTTCTCTTCAGTAGTTCATGTTAGGATGGTCTTGGGCAGAGATTGGTGGCACATTGTATGCCTATCATATGATATTTCTGGACTTTATTTTCGACGATAGGTGTCTTTGCACTTTCAGTTTTTCTAGTATTGCAGCGTCTAAAATGCCGCTTAATTTCTATACTTTTCTCCATAACTCTATGCATTGACCAAGTTTCTAGCCTGTATAACCACTGAAATACAGTTGTAATGCTTTATAATCAATATGAAATGTCATAAGAAATTGTGTATTTTTAAAGATGTTAAAGTTGACAGCAGAATCAACTAGTTTCAGCTTACGTCCCCATAATATAATTTCCTGCATTTACGAACTTATATACAGTAAAAATCTATGTGATTTTAGTACTCAGTACAGACACAGTCAATACAGCGGTGAAATAGAGACCGAAGAACTTTAAAAGTATATATTTGTTTATTTATGAGGTGTAGGGATGAGATAGTCGAATGACTGAGGTATTGCAATACTGGCTCATCGTACTTGAACCCCGAATTTGATTCAGTAATTTGAATATATTTCGCAGCACAGCAGTATGTTTAATGTTGTTTCGGTTTACGATATAGCTATCGAGATTAGATACCAGAACACCTTGGAATATTGAACCGCTATTCCGTACTAGAATCCATCATGCGAAAACATTGTATGCATTGTATGCATTTGAAAATAGAACTCAAGTGGTAAATGACGTATAAAACATTTAACGTTTAACTAATTACACACACGCTTACACCTTTGACAGCAGCTACAGCAGATTTCTACAATATATATATATATATACACACATGCATACATATATATATATATATATATGAGTGTGTGTGTGTGTGTGCGTGTGTGTATTTGTGCATATAATTAGTATATACTTATCTATGTATATGCGTGTATATTTATTTGCATATAAATATCATATATAATTATATGTGCGTATATAATTAAAAGTCTGAATGTGAGTGAGTGAATGAGTGAGTGTGCGTGGGTGCATGTGTGTATGTGTGTGTGTGTGCGCGTGTACGCGCGTGCGCATTCGTGCATGTGTGTGAGACGGTCGGTATTTAATATATTTGTTTTATTTCAACCGTTGATTTGAATACAGTTTATAGCCTGCTTCAGGAAAGTTAATAAAGAAAGGAAATAAAATGTGATGAATTCCTTCTCATTGCTATCATAGTTTATATTCATTGGTGATACGTGCAAGAATGATATCATGTAATGATATTAACAAGCCACTGCTCATAATATCCGCTTTTCCGAAAAGGAACTTATTGATTTCAAGTTCTCTCTTTAGACGCGTTGGTCTGCATATATTGAAGAGGTGATAAATATATAGTTTCATATATATATATATGTATGTACACACATTAAGCATATAATGTATATGCATATATGTAGATAATGAATATGCATGCACGTATATGTAAATGAAGGTGTATATGATATATATATTCATATATGTACGTACACAATATACCGATTCATACATATATATATCTTGCAGATATATGTGATTTACGGATATGCATATAATGTATTTAAATGATATATATGTACATGCTATGTATGTCTGTATAAATACATAAGAACATACAAACAGATATAAGCAGAATTGCACACATGTATTTGGTTATTTTGGGAATAGTCATTCATAGAAGCAACATCTTCAAATATTAGTCGATATTTTAAAGTTTGTGTATGTATGCATATATATATATATATATATATACATATATACACACACATATATATACATACACACACACACATATACATACACACGCACACACACATATACACGCACACACACATATACACACACACACACATACACACACACACATATATACACACACACACACATATACATACACACACACACATATATACACACACACACATATATACACACACACACACACACATATACACACACACACACATATATACACACACACACACATATATACACACACACACATATATACACACACACACACATATATAC
>NC_068984.1:21814424-21819371 GCF_001194135.2 Octopus bimaculoides
GAGAAGAGAGAGAGAGAGAGAGAGAGAGAGAGAGAGAGAGAGAGAAGAGCCTACATACAAACATTCGTACATTCAGACAGACAACTGTAACATTATCACCTAAGTAATTCAGTAATTCATGGGTTGCCAAGAAGTCAACATCGAGTTCATAAAAGAAGTATTTCTTAAAATGACGAGTCAACATCACTAATCTGCAGTCTACGTCGTTTGCAAGAAGAGAGCGGTAAGAATATAACAAGGAAAATAAATATATATGGAAGAAAATTAGATAAAACATATGTCTGAGGAAAAAATAAACTAAATCAAACAAACAAATCATACATCACACTTAAACACGCACATTCTCGTGTACACATTCATACACAAACAAGTATACACATTTTCATACACGAAAGATGGTGAGAAAAACAAAAAAGAAATGTAAAAGAAAAAGAAAAAAATGAAAATGAAGAACGGACTTAAAATGGCGTAGTAATGTAAAGTGTGTGATGCATTGAACATAAAAATGAAGCACAAACTCTCAATAGTAATATAAAAAAATTATGGAAGCTAATAGGGGAAAGAACCTAAATTTCACTAATGTAGTAACAACAGTGAAGTTAGTGTTTTTTTTTAATAAAAAAAAAGCTTCTATAGATAAACTAGAGAAAAAATGTTTTAAAGTGTTGCAGACGTAATCTGCAAAACTCTCGGCAGTATAATATTTTGCTAACGAGATTACATGTTGTGTACGGGTTAGGAAATCAATGTATTGCAACCTTAATCCAATCACGAAAGAGTATGTGAAGTAACATTACCATCCAACTTTCTCTCTCTCTCTACCGCTTCTCTCCTGCTTTCTTCTTTTGCCAACATGGCAGTTTGAATATCTCTACATCATGGTACCCTTAAGACTATGATCGCTTTGTTGTATAGTTAATTAGTAAAGAATGGTGTATATACAAAAAGATTATTGCTATCAACTATTAAAAAAAAACCCCAGAAAGCTAAAGTACTTTGGTCACATAGTAAGAGCACAAGGTATACAGAGACTATTACTTGCGAATGCTCGAGAGGAAGACCGAGAGCCATCTGGTTTGATACATCACCTACTGGCGGAAACTATGATATACTGAATGTATAAGAATGACAAGAAAAAAAAAACCCGAGGGGAGATCCTTGATATTCAACCTGCTTTAGATTAACTCCGCATTACCGATGAGTTCAAATAACTGCGAAACATATACAGAGTTTTCACGTTTCTATATTTTATTTTACATAATTTTTCCCATTAATTTAAAGTTAAGAGGTGTCACCTTTGTCTTTTATGATTTTATTATTTAAACTTTCTTAGTTCATGCTATTAAATAGGTTACAAAATAATTTATTAATTAATAATCTTTACTAAATAAAGGGAATATTTTCCTATACAGAAAATGAAGAAAAAGATTTACACTCTACTTATCGAAAGCAGTTGCAATGGAATTGTCAGCGACAAGATCGCATTTGGGCGATGAAAATTTCAAAGTCTCATGAAATAAATTTAAATGTAAAGGGAATTAAGAGTTTTACGCTATTAAATGCCTCTTTTATGGTATAGTTACTTCACTTTCAACACATGGTCTCATATAAAATCACCTGCTTGAAAAGTTCTATGTTTTATGTTATGTGAAATAGTAATATTTGTAACTCTTCCAAACACGTTCGAATATGCTTGAACATATAAAGAATGAATAAATAAGTTATAGTTTTAAACATAGCTAGATAGAATTTTATTATACTTAAATCCGTCCGACAATATATGGCACAAGAAACCTTAAAGCGATAGCTCGGTCTGGTGGAATTGCCAGTTAAATCCGGACTCTCCAATCAAACCTAACACTTTTGCGAAAAATAATGCTAAGAATTATGTAGAACGGGGTACACTTTCGCTTTGATTATACGCTGTTAGGACAGAGAAAGCCTAGGTTTAAGTAGCTACAATAGCAATAAATCTAGCACAAGGTCTGTCGCTAAAACAGTAAAGGTAAGATATTTGTCTTTTCTGTTGAAGACTGTCCATTGAAATTATGCTTTTAAAGCTGCTGAGTAAAATCTAGTTCCAAAGTCGTGATTCTTTTTCCCTACGAAATCTGGTATTTCATACTTAATCTTTACTGAAGCTTTACTAATGACTGTTCAAACTCAATTTTGAATTTTATCCTTTCGAGATTAATAGCAACAATAAAATATTCTAATCTATCTGTAATGCTATAAGAGCTTTTGCTACGTCAGAGAAAATCATTTGCAAACGTTTTGATAGATGTAACTATATCTCCACCTTTGTAGTACCTCTCCACCGCTAATAACACCAATGTTCTTGATATATAATATAAGGCATATATCATATAACAACCCATTGCACATTTAAAACTTTCACATTCATAGATGCACAAAGAGAGACTAAATAACAAATGACTAAATAAAAAGAAAACTATTATAATAAAGCAGTTATGCAGTAAAAAAAAGTACCTTCAGAATTTTGTGCTATATGTTATACCAGTGGTTCCCAATCTGGGGTTCGCGGACCACCAATTTAGTTTAATTAGCTGATCCTACGTTATAGGAGTTTTAAAATTGTTGGATACAATATTTCAAGGACTACATTTACCATTCCGGGAGATTGAGCTACTATCTTTAACAAGCCGAATGACGATATAGCAATCATCCTCATTGGTTCGACTTGTAACTATATAATATGTATAGGTACTACTTAAATGTAAGCAGCTGAACTTTCTATCCGTAACGAGTTTTACTCATACATACATATATTTATCTTTTATATATGCTATCTTTTATATATGTTATCTATTTCAAATATTTTGCATGTTATGTCCATGCTTTTTTTTGTCTTATAAATGCAACATGTAGAATGTACATACATATTTTATATATTTTACTTACGTTACGAATGCAATTTTAAGTTCTTCCTTTGTTTCTTCGGCCGTGCAAGAAATACTAAAACCGTGCATTGTTACACCAAACTCATCATAACACAACCAAAGAGTATTCGTTTTGGCTGACATGTATTCATCCTTGGATCAATGGTCACCTAATATGACTCATAGTCAGAAGTATAGTCTGTAACCACTTCATACGACCATCAAAACCAACACGAACTCGTGCTCATGCAAACGTACACATACACACTGGGTTACTCGAACAGGAAATGATATAAATAAAGTGGTTTATACTTACTAATATGAGGAAGTTGAATATGAACATGGAATATTTGAGAAAATTTCCACACCTCGTCAACCCCATCTCGGAATATGAACTCGCCGTGACTGTCGGGTTAATGGTGACGGACTGAATGGAACAGGCTCTGCAAGGAAAAGCAAACATAAATAATACATATGAATAAGAGTAGAATATGCAAAGAAATGTAAATAAATACACATTAATGGAAAACAAGTATAGAAGAGATTGGTTTCAAATTTCGGCACGAGTCCAGCAGTTCTGGGGGAGGGTCAAGTCGAATACATCAATCCCAGTGTTCAACTGGTACTTATTTTATCGACTTCGTAAGGTTGAAAGACAAAGTCAACCCCAACGGAATATGAACTCAGAACGTCAAGACGGACGAAATGTCACTAAGCATTTTACTCGGAGTGCTAACGATTCTGTCAGCTTGCCTCCTTCGATTTACGTTGATGTCAAATTTTAGCAAAAGGTTAGTAAGTTCGGGGAGGGGATAGGTCGATTATATCGAGAGTTGCACTAAATGGAAGAATATTACATGAGATAGACTGGTATATTATCAAACTGGTGCAGAGACCGAAACAAAAATGGCCTTATTAAACTGCTATGAGGCATTCAACTTCAACAGTTCGGTTTAAAATATTAATTGCAGCTCCAGTGAAACGAAACTGCTCTCCAACTCAGGTTTGATTATTGTTCGAAGGTGTTTCACTTTTCTGATGTTGATAATTACATTTGAAAATGTATGAGCTTTACAATTTCCTTCCTCACCAGATTCAAGACTGACAATAATCTCCTAATGGATATCTGTCATTAAGAATTGTCAAACTGAAAATGCAGATTTGTATTTGATATGTTTGAAATTAATTAGCAGATAATATTTAATCATTTTATCAACGGATTCATTTTTGTTAGTTAGGAAGGAGGGAAGCGCTGATAACCCTTTACAGAGTCAACGAAAGTGGAGAGAGGATACAAGGTATCCTCAAAATGGAGACGTAGTTCGAATCCTTGCGACAGAACTGATTTGTTACTGTCGCCCAAAGTGCCAGGTGCAGGTATTAAATCATTTGATAGTTTGAGTCTACTACCTAATTAGACCGTGACGGGTTTTGAACTCAGAACACAAAAAACCCGCAGCAAACATAAGGCAAATGGTTCGATGTTTATACGTTATCGTTAACCCACTGCCCTAAACTGGTACATCTTTTTTTATCGATCCCTAAAGGATAAAAGTTAAAGTTGACCTCAACGGAAATTGAACTAAGGGCGTTCATTAGTGTTGAAATTAATAAGATGAGGCTTCTTTCCGATGCTCTAACGAGTCTGTTGATTCGTTACCTACATACTGTTAGAGGGATCTATCTAGGAAGTGAATATTGGCATCATAATTTTTTCTATTGCGAAAATACTATAGTAATGCAAGCTGTAATAATATAGTCCAAGTTATTTACCGATTACTCGGTGCACAGGAGCAACTTAGATTAGTTACTACAAGTTACTATAAGCTAAGGAACATATACGTTGTAAGTTTGGTCTGAATAATCTGAAAAGCATCTGGTTCCTTGGTACTGAATTCAAGTTATGTAATTAGTTATATAGGCGCAAGCGTTGGTATGTTGTAGGAAGTGTGTTTCTCAACCACATGGTCCCGGATTCAGTCTCACTGCGTGGCACAATGGGTAAGTGTCTTCTATAGCATATATACGTATTTATGTGCATATATAT
>NC_068984.1:21820341-21823488 GCF_001194135.2 Octopus bimaculoides
CTTGTGGTATTTCATCATGGCTGGTATGACAGACTTTATATATATATATACATATACACGTGTGTACCTGCATATATACGTATGTATTCGTCTATATGTGTGCGTATGCGCGTGTATCTAGTTCTATGTATATACCCATATACTTGGATGTGCGTGCGTGAGCGCGTATATATATGTGCGTATATATATGTATTTGTGTATGTATATGTGCGTCTAAGCACGAACACAAAAATATTCTCAACTTCTACATCCTTTTCTTTCTCTTAACAGTTACAACAGCGAAGGCTCATTATGTCATTTTCTCTAAACTAGAATGTATAATTTTCACGTTCATATCTGAAGTTTCTGCGTTTCAATTTTTCTGTGTTTTTTACCCAATCTCGAAATTGATGGACATATAGCAATAGATAAAACCGAATCAGAGAATCTCTAGTAAGACTTCTTTTTATTGATGTACCCGAAGAAACCCAGAACGGGTCAAAACATGTCGTACCTACTAAAATATTTTACTCATTCCATCTATTTTATTAATACTGTTAATATATATATATATTGATAGGAAGGACACCAAAAGAAAGAAAGTGACCTCGATATTATGTAAATAGAAGAATTCATCTGTAAAAATATATGACACTTATTCGGTAGCCATGATAAAACTCCGAGTTTCGGATGCCGGGGCGGAAACCCACGCCAACATGTCTTCAGTTATCCGGCCATTGAAAATTCCTGTGAAAAATGACCGTTAAACAAAGGGAAATTACTGTGTAGTGACCATCATTAAGACAAAAGAGCTAATAGACCGCTAAGTAGGACGGATTCGTGCGCTTACGCGAAGCTATAGACTTCTCTACTCCCTTACCTTAACCTACTTAGCGGTCTATTAGCTCTTTTGTCTTAATGATGGTCACTACACAGTAATTTCCCTTTGTTTAACGGTCATTTTTCACAGGAATTCTCAATGGCCGGATAACTGACGAGATGTTGGCGTGGGCCCCCACCCCCGCATCCGAAACTCGGAGTTTTATCATGGCTACCGAATAAGTGTCACATATTTTTACAGATATATATATATATATATATATAGGCGTAGGAGTGACTGTGTGGTAAGTAACTTCCTTACGAACCACTTGGTTCCGGGTTCGGTCCCACTGCGTGGCACCTTGGGCAAGTGTCTTCTACTATAGCCTCGGGCTGACCAAAGCCTTGTGAGTAGATTTGATAGCCGGAAAATGAAAGAAGCCCATCATATACATATATATTTTATTTAATAAACACAATATATGTTTTTTATGTGCTACTATTAATTTCATGAGCTGAGAACTTCCCAAACAAGGTTTAATAACACGTCTCCCCACATGGCATAACGAGATAGTTTGTTATGCACATGAAGACACGTATTGCGTTTATTTAATATTTATCTTTCACCAGATGGAGTTCTGTTTTGTTGATCTTACCATCATGGAACAGTGGACTACACACACACACACACACACACACACACACACACACACACACACACACACACACACACACACACACACACACACACACACACACACACACACACACACACACACACACATGTCTCTGTGTCTGTATTTGTCCCCTACAATCGCTTGACAACCAGTGTTGGAGTGTTTACATCCCTGTAACTTAGCAGCTCGGCAAAAGACGCCGAGGGGATAAGTACCAGGCTTAAAAAAAAAAAGTACTGGCGTCGATTCATTCGACTTAAAAGATTCTTCAACGTAGTGCTCCAGCGTAGCTACAGTTTAATGACTGAAACAAGTAAAAGATAGAAAAAGGAGATAAGTGAAGAAGTAGATAAACTCTTGGGAGACTATATACGCCAGTCTGTAAATTCTTGTATTCGTACTTTTACTGCACTCACGTCAAAATAATTTTGGCGAAGTCATGAACTTCCTAGGCCAAATTTTCTAAATGGTTATACTTTAAATATTATCACCAACATTTATCTATTCAACATTTACAATCCCTAAGCTAAAGACATCAAATTTGCTGCTACAAAAATATTATCAGCTAAAGACATATGTTAAACGATATTTATTAAGCTTAATTGTCAACCACGAGGATAAGTACGCCGTAAAATATTTACAAAGTTCGAGGAGGAATATTTACCCCAACAACATATTTTTATATATATATCTATATATATGCGTGCGTGTGTGTGTGTGTGTGCGCGCTCATACACACGAATATATTTATATACACACATTCAATACATAGATATATATATATACACACACACATATACATATATATATATTTACATGTATGTACACACACACACACACACACACACACACACACACACACACACACACACACACACACACACACACACACACACACACATACACATATATATATATAACATGAATGAATATATGAGTATATAAACATATATATATCCATATACCTATATGTATGTATGTATGTTTCTCTCATCCTCTCTTTCTTGATACATATATATATATATATATATATATATATAACGATAATAATACAAATAATATGTGAGTATATTCATATATACGTACATATATGTACAAACTTACATCTACATTATATATGGATGCATATCTGGGTACAGGACGTCACAAAAAAACGTTGGGCAAAATGAAAAACATAACATAATGAGTGTACAGAAGCACAAACGGACAACATAGAGAATATTTCCTTCATCAGCTGCCCCTATTCTAAACTAAGCGTTTCGAAGAATTAGGGCAGCATATATCTCGTTCTTATGTGAGATGCAGTGGACGGTACCATGGTGCCAAAGGTACCGTCCACTGCATCTCACATAAGAACGAGATACTGCAGCAGCCTCGGTTTCAGAGGACCTCAGCTCTTCAATGCCCTGCCAAAACATTTGAGAGACATGCAAAACATGGATACGGAGGTCTTCAAGAAAAACTTGACACTTTCCTCTCCACGGTACCAGACGAACCAATGGCTCGTAATGAGACGCAGTTTAGGGCAGCTATGTCAAATTCTCTTATACACCAGATGTGCCATCAAAACTCTTGATTGGACCATGTCAGGTGGGGGAGAAGAGCCATGCGAGGAACGTGAAAATCACGGTTATGCACCAGCATGACCGCAGCCACTTGGCTGAAACACATA
>NC_068984.1:21823511-21827941 GCF_001194135.2 Octopus bimaculoides
TATATATATATGTATGTATGCGTGTTTGCGTATATATTATCGTGTAGTAGAACGTAAACAATCTGTTTTTACAGAAGTGAGGAAGGATTTTAAATACCAGTGTAGAGTGTAATTCTTGCTCATGCTATTGCTGTGATTGTGTTGACAAAGACAGGAACTTGTTGAAATTTTCAGGATTGTTAACTCTAATTGTTTGTGCTGCAATTTAGCAGATCCTGGTAAGATCACTTCAGGCCTTCATTTATATATGGTGTTATTAGGGCGCATATGAATGCAAGATGTCTTACGTGTATATAAAAAACATTTGAAAATACATATCTTTCTGTGTATATATATATATATATACTTCTAATACAAGGATGAAATTTTATTATAAAGTTTTATCAGTGGCTAGCATATGAAAAACACCTTTTAATGTGAAAATTATAAATGCAATTATAAACAAGATCACTCAGAGTGCGTAAACCTCCGCCAAGGCAACACCAACGTCCTCTCATCGATTAGCCGAAGATGATTTTTAAAGTGAGAATATCTTAAATAAACTCGACTGCTCTCACAAACGAGAATACTAAAAATGAACCCGACCGCGCTCAAAAATTAAGTAAAAAACAGGAAAAATAATCCAAAATCCTTGTCCGGTACGGGATCGATTCCAAAATCTAATCAGTTCGTGCCAGTCACGAGGCCAAACATCCCTGAAAGTTTCATCATTATTTATAATTGTATATATATATATATATATATATATAAACATACATACATACATATGTACTGCTGTAGTGGCGATGTATATTGTTAAGCAGGCCTGTAAAGTGGTACGACAGTAATGCGTAATGTTAGTGTAGTGTTGGATAAATGATTTAAATATTATAGTAGTAATGTATAGTCCCCATGTAGTAATACTAATAGTGATGTATAAGTGCTATAGAAGAGAGTAGTGATGCATAGTGCTGTGTTACTACTTAGCTATGTTTAGTACTACGGTAAGGATATATAGTGCGATGCTACTATTTAGTAACGTAATTCTATAGTAGGGATGTGCTGTGCTATGGAACTACGTCTATAGTACCGTGGTAAGGATATTTAGAACTGTAGCGGTTATGGATAGTGCTTTACAAAGCAGCTTAATGCGGTTTATTGTGGCGTAGTGTATTGTGTAATGAACTTTTGATCTGTTTTGAATACTTCCAGTATTCTAATATTCCAAGAGGATATTAATTTCTAGTGGAAGATCACATTTTATTCCAGTATTGTAATATCTCTGTATTACCATTCTGCTTCTTCCAATTGTTCTGTTTTCTGTGTATGAGCCATTGTAGCTAGCTATTTGAATGAAGAGTTTGGAACGTTGCCAGTGAAATGTTTCTGTTAATTAAGGAAAACTTGGATTTCGGTGAAGTAATTATATCGCTGAATTTAATAGATTTGTTTGATATTTCACAGAAGATTAGTAATTTGTAAAGGCATTGCATAAAGACGGAAGACATCTGAAGAAACTCTATTGCAACGTAGGAGTTTTAGAACTTGTTGAGAGGAAAGCAAATAAGGATTGAGTGAAAAAGATCGCGCAGCAAGGGTTGAAACGTATGCCCCAATCAACAATATTATATAACGATATTATATAACAATATTTCATAACAATATTATTAAATAATAGTCTATAACACTATTATTTAACGGTGTTACTCGACAGATAATATTATCTAAGCTTCGTATTTTTAATTATGGTTAATATACAAACACTAAACAATAGTGAACAAGTTAAGTAATTAAAATGGAACAGCAGGACTTTTAAACGTAACATACTGTTATGTAATAAAGACGCCACTACACAAATGTTATCATAAATGTACATCAGTTGTCATTAAATATCCATTATGCTAAAGGAAAACAATCTGAAATTGATAATCAAATATTGATAATCAAATCTGAATAATATAATTTTACTAAACCAGCTTTTATTTTTATCTAAATGATCAACATATTCACAATCGTACATACGTAGGTATTCAAACTCACGCACACATAGGTATTTACCCTTATATCCATACAATTAAGATCACAATCTATCCAGTGAGATAGGTTCTAGATGGTCATTCAACTTGCTAGAAATAGCAACAAAGCTACTCTCAAATCAGATCTATCTTACAAAAAGAAAAACATCAATGGATAATGCATTTGTAATCCTATCGTCTGAAAACAAGTTGTGATAGGCATGGCCGGAATAATTTGCTTATCTTTCCTATACAAAAAACAACAGAGTCACCTTAATTTTGAGTGATATCTATTTATAACCATCTATTTGGAGGAGTCCTTGTATATTGTGAATCATGCTAGAAATTTTCTGAAAATTGTAGTAACACTATTTTTAGTCTTCCCATGCTTTTCTAGTCTCACAAACAAGAATATCAGAGTCCTGAAATTTTTCATTGAAATTATTCGGAAAAAACCGCAAAGAGCTGTTATAGACAAGAAATAGCGACAACAGTAGATGTCCTACATGTATGCAAGGTTTCAAATTTAGATCCTGAGAGAAGAATGGATATTGTGAATATCTCTGCTTTTTCTCAAAATCGTGTCGTAAGGTAATTAACATAACATGGATCAGCAATCGAAAAGGCCTCCCAATTTCAGTAGAAATAAATTCTGCAGTAACTGAATTCTACTTTACACCGCACACTACTTACTGTGAAAATACATTCGCTCTAATAACTATCACGAAATGTTTGACTTCCTTTAACTCTAGGTTTATATCTTACATGGCTGATGCAATTTGTATTAGCATTACACATATTCGCCGAATTAGTAAAGGTAAATTTCAATTTTTAGTACATTTCGCTATAAAAATGTGTTTAATGACTGCAGATTGCACCAGTCATTGATATTCCGTTTTTCTTCTAAGATTCAAGATCAAAATAAATTTAAATAAATTTTTTACTTCCTCCGCCACGTTTGATGCAAATCCATCTGGAAGAGTTTTTCGCACTTCATAAATGATATTCTATCATAGATGAGAATATTATGTAGTGTGATATTTGTATATTTTTGTTCTTTGTTTCACATCATTTCAGGCAAATTGTGCAGGAAATAAATAATAAACCAATATGTTTTTTCCCACAAAATAAAAACAAATATTAATAACTCAGAAAAAATTTTATGAAACATGAAAAATTCGAATGAATACTGTAAAAAATATATAAAAGATTTATAGTTGATATAAAAACGTTTCATTTATCAGTTATTTATGAAAATTCATGGAAAATATGTGCAAAAAATGTGGTATAGGAAAAGTTTATATATATATATATAATGAGTTGAAAGTTACATTGCAGTCAGTACGACTACTCAGAGAGTGAATAATACAGACAAATTTGGTGTTCTTGAAAGTAATATATAAAATTATCATCACTTTGGTTAGGTACATATGTTTCAGATATGTACACTCGCATGTTTTCAGAGAAAAAGTTACGGGTTTGTATTTTGTTACAAACTGAATATCCCCAGCAAGTGACACTTCTCATTACATTTAAAAATGAAAGTATTTTCGTTAGTTTGAAAAATTGTGACAGAGTTCTCATCTCAAGTCTTTTCAACTATCTCAGTACAATTGATAAGGTTTAATACTAATCTCAAATATTGACCTGAGGAGTGGGGAGTAAGTCGATTACATTGACTCTAATGTTCAACTATTTATCTTATCGACCTCGAAAGGTTGAATGGCAGAGTTGGTCTCGACGGAATTTGAACTCAGAACGTGAAACCAGAGGAAATGCTGCTAAGCATTTTGGCCAGCATGCTAACGGTTCTGCCAGCTCACCGACTTAATATTGCATGCTAATATCAAACCTTATCTCGTCTGTCCTTACATTCGGAGTTCAAATTCCACCGAGGTCCATTTTGCCTTCTATCCTTCGGGTCGATAAAATCGACTTAATCCCTCACCTGAAATTTCTAGGCTCGTTCCAAAGTTTGAATCCAATATTAAACTTTGTCTAAGGCTTTGCCTTTCATCTTTTCGGAGTCGATAAAATAACCCTGGGATCGAAGTAACTTAGTCCCTCCCCTGAGTTTTCCGGCTTTCTACCAAATTTTGAAACCAATATTAACATATAATATTTGCATTTCTGAAAGCGACGAGCTGGCGGAATCATTACCGCGCTGGGAAGAATATTTAGTAGCATTTCTTCCGACTTTATATTTTGAGTTCAAATGCCACCGAGGTCAATTTTGCTTTTAAACCTTCGGGCCGATAACATAAAGTACCAGTTGAATGCTAAGGTCAATGTAATCGACTTACTCCTCCCCTGACGTTGCTGCCCTTGTGCCAAAATTTGAAACCAATATTTGTATTCCTGTAGGAACATCTAACAACGTGTTACTGTGCGTATGTGTGTGTATATATATATATATATATATATATATATATATAT
>NC_068984.1:21828038-21832710 GCF_001194135.2 Octopus bimaculoides
ATATCTTTTATCTAGTTTCAGTCATTTGACTGCGGCCATGCTGGGGCATTGCCTTGCAGAACTTTTTGTTGAATGGATCGGCCCCAGTACTTATTGTTTTTAAAATTCAAGTACTAATTCTATCGGGCACTTTTGTCAAACCGCTTGTAGACACGAACGCCGGTTGTCAAGCGATGAGGAGCCAAACACAGGCACGATGTCACACACACACACACACACACACACACACATTTGTAATTGTATATTTGCCTGTGTTTAGGTTAGCTTTGTTGTAAATGTCCCTTTATAACTCGTAACCAAATGGGTCTACAAACAGAACTGAACGGATTAAATGCTAGCCTGAAATATGCAATGTGGGCGATTGATCGACTAAAAAACCTTGAAAGTGTTGCCCCAGAATGGCTGTAGGCGACTGACTAAATCGGGTAAATTAGATAAATATTTCAAACAAATAAATGAATAACTATATAACGGCCTAGCGGTAACGTGTGCCAAATGAGCAAGCAGCAGTAGAAGCGGATAATTGATGAGGGCTTTGTCAGAGTGCATTGCTGCGCTGAAATCTTCACAAGGCAAATTATTAAGAGATATGCAGAGAAGCGTTAACACACACCACAACACCTAATAAAACGAGAGAGAGAGAGAGAGAAAGAAAGAGAGAGAGAGATAGAAGAGAGAGAGAGATATAGAAGAGAGAGAGGGTGGGGAAAAATGGAAGATCACAGCTCCGAGCAGAAATATTATCTGAAGCAGATTCCATAAATCTGAGCTAGAGTAATTTAATTTTTTTTTCATTATTATTATTTTAATAGTAAACAGACATACTGGCATGTCCAAAGTTTGGCCTTTCATACACGATTTATTTCCTGTATGAGTTGGTTGATATATAAAGAGAAATAAGCATCAGAGCTACATTGGCTTGTGACTACATTAAATTATTGAGCGAATTGAATAAAATATAAAAGAACTTCCTTTTTACTTTGCATCTAGAAATGCAATGAATTATATAGAACTTTTGAAAATAGCTGCCATATTTGATAGAAAAATAAAGGTAGAAATAAATAAAATATCATGACGCATTTAGCGAATATGATATTCAAAGTATGAAATAAAATTAATCTGAAGGTGTTCTTATAAACAGTTGTTAAATAAGTTGAGAAGATATATAAAAGCTAGTCTATAGTCCAACTTTACTGACAGAAATGAAACAGGAAACTATATGTTTAGAAAATCAGACAAGTTCTACTGCAGAAATGTTAAGGTCGACTAATGATTTTAGCTTGAGTTTAGTATATATACATTCTCGTTATATACACATTATATATACATACATGTTGTTATTAATTGCTTACAGTGTAATTTTTTCTGTAATTTACTACTGTGAGTATCGTTGTTGTTGTTGGCACTCCGTCGCTTACGACGTCGAGGGTTCCAGTTGATCCGATCAACGGAACAGCCTGCTCGTGAAATTAACGTGCAAGTGGCTGAGCACTCCACAGATACGTGTACCCTTAACGTAGTTCTCGGGGATATTCAGCGTGACACAGTGTGACACGGCTGACTCTTTGAATTACAGGTACAACAGAAATAGGAAGTAAGAGTGAGAGAAAGTTGTGGTGGAAGAGTACAGCAGGGTTCGCCACCATCCCCTGCCGGAGCCTCGTGGGACTTTAGGTGTTTTCTCTCAATAAACACTCACAACGCCCGGTCTGGGAATCGAAACCGTGATCATATGACCGCGAGTCCGCTGTCCTAATAACTGGGCCATTGCGCCTCCACTGTGAGTATCGTCGGTTGGCAAAAAAGGTACCTGACTAACTAGGCTCATGTTCTGGTCTTGATATGTTGTTACTTTGTCAATTTATATATGTAATTAATGATCTTACGAAAGACATGAATACCAAAACCTCAATTTATTTATTTCATCAAAGTTGGTAAATGTAAATATATTTATTATCGGATACTCTTTATATAAAACTTACTTTTCTCTCGCTTTTCTTTGCACTTGAAAAAAAAAAAATGAGATTGGAGAGGATAAAGAAGAAATGCCTCTTCCAGCAAATTTGTTGAAAGGTGAATGAGAATGGCGACTATGGCCTGGAAGAACGGACTTCTTTGTAGATTGAAGAAGGACCGTTAGGAGAAGGCACTTGCCTTAGATGTCAAGGTGACCGCGGATTTGTGGGGTTTTCTCGAGTAATCCCATTTCTAGGGATTTTTGTTCGACTAATTTTGGCGTTTGCTATTTCTTTTTTTTTATAACACGCTTTTCATGTATTTACACATTGTATCCGGCTGTACCGTCCTTGATCTTTTCGTCAATCCTTGCCTAACAAAGATATCAACTTCATCGACACTATTATTATTGAAGATTTAGCTGTTTGATTCAGTTCTCAACCGCTTTCAGCAATAAACCTTTACGTCAAGATGATTCTTTGACCGCGATGCAAAATAAAAAGCGTTTTCTTCTCATGTAATGCCAGAATCTGGACAAGACATTGTAAAAGGAAGGTGATTACTTTTTCATATTTCTTTGTATAGCTTTCTCCATTAGTCTCTACACTTTTCTGTGTTATTCAAGATGAGCAGGCATCTACTTGCTTCGGTCAGAATGGCTTTGATCATAGATCTGCTCGATCAGAGCTGGCTACCGGTTAAACAGTTGCATAAATTATTAGTACATAATATATTGTCTATAACTTTGGAATATATGAACACGATTCAATTCTACTGTGTGGTATCTGGGACAAGTGTCTTCTACCATCAGCCCCAGGTCAGTCAGACCTTTGTGAATAAAATTGGGCCAACAAAAACCATGTGGAAGGCTGATATGTAGACAGTAATTCAATGACCAGCTTCGTCATGTACAGTGTTACGATGATCTTGGCCGAAGATTACGTTAAGACTATACATGACTATTGAATACTCAGCCACGTATACGATAATGCAAAGGATTTCAAACGATCAAACGCCTAGAATACCCGTAGTAAAAATCGATTGGGGATCCGTTTACCTTTTACTTTAATGTGTAGACTAGGTCTCTAAAAATGTAACAAAGACAAGTACGTGAGAAGCTGCGCGAAACAGTGAAGGAAAGTATACAAACTTAAGACAAAGAAACTTTGGCTTCCCAATCAGTTAAGAGTTTTACTCTCTTGGTGTCTAGCACCAAAGAGAAGAAACTGTTTTGAAATACATTTATCAAACCAATAGAGAATATTCTGAGTTGATTACAGTGCTTTAACAACTTTTTGATCTATGCAGGAGAAACTGCAGTGAAAAGCTTTTAAAAGTTCAAATAGCGTTCGGACATATTTGAACTGTTAGTTTACATTGTAAACACAACTGTGTGACAAAATAAATACATATTCAAGTAAAAACTAAAGCATTAAAAAGAAACCTGTTGTTGATCCATTTTTCAATAATTGAATGATTGCTATCTTACTTGATGCAATGGGAAAATATCTTTTAAAATTTAATTACATTACTAATGTCACATGCTGAGGGAGTCTCGAGGTACTTTTGGAAATCATTGTTGTCTTGACAACCTGTGCGCGTGGCTTGTGCATCTACACAGTGACATCTCTGTCATGAAGTTTAGCAAGAACTGGAAAAGGATAAGGATATGCTTTATTGAGTTAAGCCTAATAAAAGCGATGCATTTCCTCAGTAACCATAGCACCTGCAAATATTCGTTAAATTAATATTAGTCCACGAGCTAATGTTTTCCATCATCTCAATGCATACCTAATTTGAAAAATAAAAATTTCAAAGGTGGTGCGGTGGCAGAATCGTTAGCGAGTCAAAGAAAATGCTTAGCGGCATTTCCTCCGACTCTTTACGTTTTCTGTTCAAATTCCGCTAAAGTTGTCTTTGCTTTTCATCTTTTCAAGGTCGATAAAATAAGTACCATTCAAATATTGTGAGCGATATAATCAACAAGCTTCCTACCATCAAAATTAGAAAAAAAATATTAATTAAAATTTCGGAGTCACCGCTACTTTGTCATAACAAGATTTAATTAACATTAATCACTGAACCTAATTTTTATATATGCTGATTGCTACAATAATTTCAAATTATTAAATTTTTTTTTGACCAACTAAATTAACAAACTTAACGCTCTCTGATGAATATGGTGCTACTAGATAATTCATACCAGTCATTATTTTTCGATAAAAAGTGGACTAACGGGTGAGATAAAAGGTATATTAACCGACGAACATCTATCAGATTTGTTAGTTTATATTGAGCAAAAACTGATAAAAGTGAAATTGTTATCAAAGAAAAAGGAAATAATAAATTGAAATATATATTCGATTTAATTTAATTTAATTTAGTTACACGCACATAAGCATATGTATATATATGTCTGTCTATCTGTATGTCTAAATAATTATATATACATATATTCATATATATTTGTATATATATATATGTGTGTGTGTGTGTGTGTGTGTGTGTGTGTGTATGTATAAATAATTATATATATATATATATATATATTTGTATATATATATATATATATATATATATATGTGTGTATGTGTATATATGTACAAATAATTATATATATATATATATATATACACATACATAATGCATACATACAGACGTATGTATGTATATTTATATATGGCATGTACAAATTCTTGTTTCTATACATGCAGCA
>NC_068984.1:21833084-21834176 GCF_001194135.2 Octopus bimaculoides
TATATATATATATGAGGTGGATAGGTAGGTCGGTTAAAAGAAAATTGTAGCTGGCATACACTTCAACACGTGTGCTTCAATTTTAATGTCGTGTAACTAGATGTACTTACGGAGGTTGAATTTGGCTGACGCTCGAATTTATATAAACATCATAAAAGTCCTGACATCGAGGCTATTGTTTTCGATTGGCTCCTAATAATTTGTACACGAATCGAAACTAAGAAGAAATAAAATGATTTGAACAGAGAACATTTTGAAATTGATAATCTTGTGGTCGGTGGGATTTCACATACTATCTTAAATAGAATGGGATGCTATTACACACACACACACAAATATATATTGTATAGATTTGAATGCAATAAGACTATTACGTAAAATAATTGACCAAGTGGTCATGATAGCAAACCGGATGTTAGTTGTCTGTATCGTCACCACTATCGCCACCACACCACATTGCAACAACAAATACCACCACCACCACCACCACCACCACCACCACCACCGCCAATGCCATCACAATCGCCATTGCAACCGTCACCGCCACCATCACCAGCAACAAAACACTTCTACCACCATTTTCAGCATCTCCTTCAGTTGCCCCTCTTATTGCTACAGCTTCTCTCGAGCCAATGCGGGAGCTTATGTGGGATTGCTCGACCTTTTAGAAACAGCAGTTAAATCTCCATCAGATCACACTCTATCATTTTAGAAATGGGAACAATACACAGCATAATGTAGTCCTACGCAGCTTTTAAAGGAATGTTTGGTCATTGTTGCAATGGCTTGATCATAGATGTACACAGTCAGAATGTGTGTGTTGGCACTCCGTCGCTTACGACGACGAGGGTTCCAGTTGATCCGATCAACGGAACAGCCTGCTCGTGAAATTAACGTGCAAGTGGCTGAGCACTCTACAGACACGTGTACCCTTAACGTAGTTCTCGGGGATATTCAGCGTGACACAGTGTGACAAGGCTGACCCTTTGAATTACAGGCACAACAGAAACAAGAAGTAAGAATGAGAGAAAGTTGTGGTGAAAGAGTACAGCAGGGTTCGCCACCATCCCTTGCCGGAGCCTCGTGGAGCTT
>NC_068984.1:21834186-21835122 GCF_001194135.2 Octopus bimaculoides
GACACGTGTACCCTTAACGTAGTTCTCGGGGATATTCAGCGTGACACAGTGTGACAAGGCTGACCCTTTGAATTACAGGCACAACAGAAACAAGAAGTAAGAATGAGAGAAAGTTGTGGTGAAAGAGTACAGCAGGGTTCGCCACCATCCCTTGCCGGAGCCTCGTGGAGCTTTAGGTGTTTTCGCTCAATAAACACTCACAACCCCAAGTCTGGGAATCGAAACCGCGATCCTATGACCGCGAGTCCGCTGCCTTAACCTCTGGGCCATTGCGCCTCCACACAGTCAGAATAAACCTTGCACTAAACAACAACGCTTTCTATTACAGGGAAAAAACCTGAAATAATTTTGCTGGTCGATTATATTGACCCCAGTGTTCAATTGGTACTTATTTATTCGACCTTGAAAGGATGAAAGACAAAGTCGACACCGGCGGAATTTGACCTCAGAAGGTAAAGAAACGGAAGAAATGCTCCTATGTATATTTCTCTACAGGCTAAACCCAATCCTGCCCCATTTATCAACCGCACACCTCATCTTGCTCTTCATAACTATATCTTCTGATGACTATCTTGTCCTACAATGCCAGTGCTGTCGCCACCACGATCACCACATCGACAACCACTACCATCACCGCTACCATCATCACCACCACTACAACTACCAGCAATATCTCGCCACCGCCACCACCACAACTATCACTAGGACTATAATGTCTATCATCATCGTACTCACTACTACAACCATCGCACTACCACTATTACCACCATTACCACTACAGTCAAACCACCACTACCATCACTAACACTATCACGATAACAACAACGTCGATCAGCAACAGAACTAACAACGACAACATCACCACCAAGAGCACTACCACCACCACCACCACCATCACCACCACCACCACCACCACCATCACCACCACCACCACCA
>NC_068984.1:21835378-21837890 GCF_001194135.2 Octopus bimaculoides
ACCAGCAATATCTCGCCACCGCCACCACCACAACTATCACTAGGACTATAATGTCTATCATCATCGTACTCACTACTACAACCATCGCACTACCACTATTACCACCATTACCACTACAGTCAAACCACCACTACCATCACTAACACTATCACGATAACAACAACGTCGATCAGCAACAGAACTAACAACGACAACATCACCACCAAGAGCACTACCACCACCACCACCACCATCACCACCACCACCACCACCACCAACAACAAAAACACTGTGTCATCACGATTAGTAAAAGTAGGATGATGATTGTCAACGGTGCATACTCCTGTGGCTTCGTCGAAATAAACCACCACCATCAACATAATTATCATCATCGTCAACATCGTTACTTCAAACATTATCATTAATCGTTACCATACGTCTCTGACTACCACGATCACCAGTTTGCTTCCTCACCGTTGAGATACAACCTCCGCCAACACCAGTAGCAACCATAAAATTCTATCGCCATCACTACCCGGCTCGTCTTCCATTATCATCATCCTTGCTTTTAATTTGCTTAAATTCCTCTCTCGTCGTCTTCACCTCTTCTTCATTTCATACCATTCGATGCTCCACGCCTCCTGCTGCTACATTAAACCCTCTTACGGCTGCTTGTCTTTCAAGTACCATTTCGGAAGTTCATTCGCTTCGGTGAATATTTTTTTCCAATTGTGTACTCATTAACTGAAGCCTTGTAAATTGAATTTCATCAGCTCTAATTAAAGAGCTATTCTTTCATAACACTTGTTGCCTCATTCTTCATCTATAAAATGACATCCCATTAAACTCTCAGTTCATAACATGACATTTCTTCCTCTTAGTTGCAGAACCTCTTCTCGCTCTAAACCTAATATTACCTTCGTTTGATTAGTTACAGAGCAGGCATTTCCATCAAAGAATAAAACAAAACAAAACAAAATATACCTAAACGAAAACGGGTATAATTTAATTTTAATCCTTTTGAGAATCGAAACCGGGTTGTCTCACACCAACACTTTGTTGCTTACGTTTGACCCAACGTTACCCATTCCATTCTTTCCAGTGTTACCCATACCGAAGTTCTCTGCCTGGTATGTGTTTGTGTGTGTGCATATAATATTGTGGAGTAAATAAACATAGATGTACACACACGCGCACACACACACGCACACACACACACACGCACACACACACACACACACACACACACACACACACACACACACACACACACACACACACACACAAGGAATCCAGAAATCCAAGTCCTTTACCTCAAGATGTCAGATATTGGAAGAAAAATTTCTTCAATAGAAACTGAGTATAAAATAAGTGAAAAATGGGGTTTTGGTATCACACCAATTCCTTACTTTACTTGTTTTACGGTCTCTCTCTCTCTCTCTCTTTTTCTTTCTCGATCTATGTATATATATATATCTTGCTTATATATGTAATGTGCGTAAATATAATCTTTAAAATGTTATGTAATCTTGATATATATTCAGGTGACAAAGAGAACGTAAATAGCGAAGGTGTAATTTTCATAAACTTGCTTCGTCGTAAAAGATTTATGCTAAGTTATTCCTAACGTTATAATCCGTAGAGAAGGAAAGTATTTAGCCAAAATCAAATTCTAAACGTATAACAAAGTAACTAAGATCATAGAATATTGAGCTAAAGGATTAAAAAATGGATACTTATAACTCCTGTTATTTCACCAGCTGCTGTGGATTAGCCCAGAAAACTTTGAACTGTTTCTATTTATAGGATACAAATATCAAAAGAAATAAGGAAAAGCAAGATAAAATGATAGGGAAAAGAAATAAAATGGAATCCTTATTGCAAAAGAAAATGACAGTCGAGTGAGAATGAAGCAAACGAAAGAAGTGAAAGGAATAGATTGTCGGATGAAATGCAGTGAAGAGTAAACTGGATGATAGATTAATACATAAAGAAAAAGTGAAACAGCTTTGATAAATCATTGTAACATGCTGAAATATTATCCTCGAAATACGAGGAGATAAAACGAAATAAAGAAGAATAGAGAGAAGTGACAAAGGAGAAAGGTTTGGTTATCTGAATTGCTTACAACACCAATAAAACATACAGTCGAAAACTTCCCAAATGTTTGGTGAATAGCTATTCTAATACTATTGGCGATATACGAAGTGATTTATCAGGATTTAAATACCCAATAGGCAATGAGAAATATGAAACCATATTGTGTTCTGCTTGTTAGCATCCTTTGGATTATTTATCAACTTGATAAATTATTCCTGAATAGTTATTCTAGTAATTCTGATTTATGTGATTGAAAATAAAAATATAAATTATTTTGATGTACATTAGTCTATTCCTGTGCTAAAGAAGAAGAAAAAAAAGACTAAAAGCATTCATCACTTTCTTTCAGTATTCTTTCAAGTTGGAAGGTAACAAATGGCACGAGGAGTGAACGAGCTAGATATATATATATATATATATATATATATATATA
>NC_068984.1:21837962-21840393 GCF_001194135.2 Octopus bimaculoides
TATATATAGAGAGAGAGAGAGAGAGAGAGAGAACAGAGAGAAGTTCAACTCTCAGGTATATGGTACGAAACATAAGTGTGAGTGATTGGTCAAACGTGGGTGTATTCACCAAAGAGAGTGAGATTGACGAAAGGAGTGAGAGAAAGCATTTACTCAGAACGGAAGGTGATTATTGTCATATTTGATATACCACAAGTCTCATCACTTCCCTTGAGAAATTTCTCTATGATTTTCTAAATCATTAATTTCAATGGTTTTACATTTCATACTTATAACGCACACGTTCACGCGCATACATAATCATGCACTTATATTAGTAGGTGAGATGTACATGAACCGAGACAGTCCAATGTTAGTCCACCTAAGCGAGATATTTAATCACTGACAATACACAGTATTGTTAGAATATTCTCATACATTTTATAAACTTCAAGAGTTTTGTTAATTTTGGGAAAAGGAAAGGGTCAGATAAATTCATGGATGATACAGAGGTTTATGAGACAAATGAGAAACAGCTTGAAAGCCTTGTACATACTATACGTAATCTCTCAAATGACGTAGGTGTGGAATTTGGCATAGAAAAATGCGCTATATTGAAAATGAAACGAGGAAGATTTGAAAGAAGCCTGGGAATTGAAATGCCAAATGGGAGCGGTTGAGAAAGGACAGTCATATAAGGACTTCGGAAATCTGGAAGCAGACTAGATAAAAAAAAATGAAGAAATGAAACAAAATACCAGCAGGGAGTACACAAGGAGAGCAAGAAAGTTATTGCAGTCAAAACTGAATTCCAAAAATCTTATTGAAGCAATAAATTCATGTGTAGTAACCTTACTCTGATATGGAGTTGGAATTATAGATTGGACCAGAAACGATATAAAGAAACTTGTCAGAAAAACTAGGAAGTTGTTGACGATGTATGGAGCCCACCATCCGAAAGCTGATATCAACCGGCTGTAGTTGAGGAGAAATCAGGGTGGAAGAGGCTTGATAACAGTAGGAGACTGTGTACAAATGGAAAGTAAAAGTCTAGTAGAGTATTTACAGAGCAGCTTAGAAAAACTACTAAAGGTAGTTAATAAAGAATAGGTGATGAAATGCGTAATAGGAAAAAAGTATCAGAATAAAATGCAAAGAGAGCACGTCAGACAGATCGGAGAGAAACCTCTACATGGTCAATTTTGGAAAGCCACTGAAGACATATGAGGAATAAAATCTTAGGCTTGGTTGAAAAAGAGATAAAAACAAACAACTTGAGAAAAAATATATATGGTGAGAATATAACAGAAAAATGTAGAGCCTGTGGAGCTTGGAACGAGACAGTTGCACACATTGTGATAGAATGCCCCAAGTTGGCACAGAAAGAATATAAGAAATGGAAGCAATCCAGGTTGTAAAAGTTTTTACACTGGAAACTGTGCCAAAAATTGGGATTTGAAGCTGGAAACACATGATACAATCATCGAGTCGAAAGAGCACTGGAGTTGGAGAAATGTAAGATTTTGTGGGACTGTCCAGTTCAAACGGACAAAAGGTTAGAAAATAATACACCAGACATAACGATTATACATAAGGAAAAGCGAAGTTGATTACTAATCGACCCATCATGCCCGTTTGATTCCAGGATCGTAAAGAAAGAGGAAGAAAAAAGTGCATTCCCATAAAATTTGAAATAGGAAAAATTTGGAGCATGAGAACAGTAAAGGTCGTGCCTATATAATTGGTGCATGTGGAACAGAAAGTAAAGATGTAGACAAATGGCTGAAGGAGATTCAAATAGAATGCCCGCTAAAGCTCCTACATAATGTTTGGCTCTTAGGGACTGCAAGGATTACCAGGAGGGCTCTAAGCACTTGAAAGACTACTGAAAATTTGTGGACGCATGAGGTTACAGACAGTAACCCGCTACCCACATAATTCCTACCAGGAATAAGACCTAACCTGAGCCAAGCTAAATAATAATAATGCTTTTGTTCTAAAAGAAAGAAGAAATCCAAATGTTGTATCATATCAATAATGGTCATTTATTCTTTTGCTCTTTTACTTGTTTCAGTCATTTGACTGAGGCCATGCTGGAGCACTACCTTAAAGGATGTTAGTCAAAGAACCCCATGATTTATTGTTTGTAAGCTTAGTACTTATTCTATCGGTGTCTTTTGCCGAACTGCTATGCTACGGGGAACATAAACACACCAGCATCGGTTGTCAAGTGATGGGGGGGGGGACAAACACAGACAGACAGATGCACACATAAATACACACACACACGCACACACACACACACATATAATATAGGATAACATTTTCAAAATAATTTTATCAGTAGCCAGCATATAGTTGCTTATAGTGATGAATTATATGTGGTTATTGACGATTCAAAGTCTATTCTCGGTATATTTGGAATAGAAAAACTTTTATCTTTTGCCCTTAT
>NC_068984.1:21840470-21842494 GCF_001194135.2 Octopus bimaculoides
ATATATATATATATATATATATATATATATATATATACACGACGGGCTTCTTCAAGTTTCCGTCTACCAAATCCACTCAAAGGCTTTGGTCGGCTCGAGGCTATGGTAGAAGACACTTGCCCAAGGTGCCACGCAGTGGGACTGAACCCGGAATCATGTGGTTGGTAAGCAAACAACTTACCACACAGCCACACCTGCGTAGAGATATTATCATAGTATTTAATGGCTTTCGCGAACTTAGATAAGAATAATATGTAAGAAATGGTAGAAAAATACAATTAGAAAGCGAGAAATTAGAGATAAAAGAAAAGAAACTATTTCATGAAGTATTTGAAAGACATGAAGAATCTTACGATGAAGAATCTTAAGATGAATGAGTTCGGTTTATGAAGAACCTTTGAAAGAGAAATGGAGACCTTTTGGCAGCTGTCCAACATCACATACTAAATGTAAACTCTGTGAAAGAAAATATCAGTCACCTACGCTACTCTAATAAATGCTGGCGAGAAAAGGCAAAATGTAAGTCACTGATTGCAAAATGGCAGCCTAAAAGGATGTCGAACTACCATGAAAAAATGTAATTCAACCATCGAGGGAATTTCTGTCGAAGAAACTTGCAAATATAGATTTCAAATCTCTTCGAAGGTGTCCCGCAGAAGATAAAAAAGACGAGAAGTATCAATGTGAATATCTCCATTCCGTAAATTGAAACTTTAAGAGCACACTTCAGAGGGGCAATACCAACTTCCTTTCTTTGAACAGGGAAAAAAAATCCTGAAACATGCATCACTTAAACCAAGAAAACATCACCGCACTATACACCCGCTAAACATGAATGACAGTCAGCTAAAAGCTTTACAGTCGCTCCAAATTCTGGCCCTTGCCATCAACAATGATTTCTCCTGGTGAAAGTATAATCTTAGCATGAGTAGGATCGCATCACAGAGACTGGTCCTTTTTGTCAGAGCCAGAAAATATGTCAGCTCATAAAGTTGAAGGGAAGCTCACAATAAAGTACTGCCATCATAGAGCAGAATCAAGAAGAGGTGTGCTCGATATATCGGCATTCACTTACTAACAGATATTTCGGCTTCTGGTCCACTGGCATAGTGACTCCTTGCTCATTCTTTACTTTCACTACTGTAATGACCTTTGTTCCTCGTGTCTGGCTGGTCGTGTATGTCCACCAATCAGGCACCACCGACAGTCCCTATCCCTATCTCTCTTCAACATGTTACGCACCAACCTCCGGCTTCGACTCTAAGCACTATGACCAATACTTCCATTTCAGAAAATCCAGACAAGGAAGTGCCTTTTTAGAGATCCTTGACGAGCTAGACAAAGCAACCGAATATTTATCAAATTACGTGTTTCTCAATTTAAAACAACAAAAAAAGAAAAAACAATACATTAGCTGTACTAGTCTTTGAACCATTATGTTTTACGTAGCAGAAACTCAGTTATAATTACGATTATAACGCTCTTGATTATAGATTATTCGATCGGAACTAACCTAGATCTAAGTAACAATAACATGAAATGATGTTCCAGAGAAGGAAAATATAATTCTGGTAATGTATATAGTATCATACAGCATTTTTCAAACGTTTTTGACAATCGGTTTCCACTGTGTATATTCGTTTCGACTTTTTTCACAGCCCCCATAAACCAGATGTGACATGTTTCTACTTTAATAACAGAGGAATCACCATAGTTTTTCCACACCTGCCATCTCTGAAGAGCACGTTATATTACTTAACCGTGCTGTTATCTCATATCTGGTTATCAAATACCCAGTGCAAAACTGATTGGTTAGATTGGCTGAAATGAATCTATAATACTTCATACTTTGACTAATACTCCCATTCTATTGACAAATATACGAGTGCATATCATTTCTGACTACTGGATTCTTAGATTATATATACATGTCTGTGTGTGTGCGTGTGTGTATTTATATATGTATGTATGCATGTATGTATGTATATATATATATATATATATATATATATATATATATATAT
>NC_068984.1:21843135-21847305 GCF_001194135.2 Octopus bimaculoides
ATATATATATATATATATGCGTTATAGGTATTTCAGCGTGCAATGAATAGAAGCTTTAAGCAAATCTATGAAATATGTTGTAAAATGAACGTACACACATTTACCGTTAGATATATGAAGATTCTCAACAGAGCAAGGAAATGTGATAATAATTAAAGCCGACAAATAATTAACAAAAGAATAGAACGCTGTATGCACCAATGTTATATAAACTTCGAAGTATCAACAAGAGATTTTTACTAGTGGTTCGGTATTTCATCGATGTTTGATGCTTTTCAGTAAGGAGATGTTTTTAAAGTCCAAATAAATTCTTCAGTTGATATTAATTTCCGGATTAACTTTCTTTTTTTTCTCGCCATACGTTTTTCCCTCTTTTATCTTCGTGTATAATTATTTTCTCTCTTTCTTTTTCTCCTGTATTTTCTTCTTCGCTAAATTCTTGCATTTCCTCACCTTCCCCATCACGTTTAGCTTTCTTGGTGTTTCTACGAATAATAATTTAATTTGGTTTTGGTCTAGTTCATTCGAGGTATGTTTGATATTAATATCAAAAAGCATTTGCGCTTTGCAAACGAAAAATAAAAACACTGATAAACCTACGAAGAATGAGCAATCATCACAGAAATCTTTCAGATATTACAGCATAACAAATAATCTGTGAAGAGATATATCAGAGACGCTAGTCATGGCACTTCACATAACTCATATACTTTATCATATTTTTATCATTAGCGTTAGAGGAACAAAGGCATTGCGTACAATGTATAAGAGGAGTACCTGAAGAACACAGATGGTGAGTCTACGTAAATACATATATACATACCAACTTGAATATATATATATATATATATATATATATATATATATATGTATGTATGTATGTATGTATGTATGTATGTATAGCCAGCTGGAGTAGATATCATCTTGAGACTATAAACTACAGTAGCATCGTCACATATGGGTCCGCCACATTTAGGTGGTAATTACACTTCACGATTCCGTGCTGCTACTGTTTACTTCTCGCGCTCAGAAATTTATTATTGTATGTACACACACGCACACACACACACATACACACACACACACACACACACACACACACACATTCATGCACACGCATATAGATCTGACCAGCAAAATCGGGTCAAACATGCTTGCGAATGAGAGCTGGACTTCTTGAATGAAAACATATTTGGCCACAACGAAACAGGTCAAATTCGCCATATTTATATATTATTAATCTATATATTGTTCATAGGGTATATTCCTTTGTCGATAGGTATGTTCATGCAAAATACATCCTCCACAGGAAATATTGGTTATCAGGCGATGGTGAGACACACACACAAACACACACACACACACACACACATACACACACACACACACATATATATACGACGAGTTTCTTTCAGTTTCCGTGTACCAAATCCACTTACAAGGCTTTGGTCTGCCCGAGGCTATAGTAGAAGGTACTTGCCCAAGGTTTCACGCAGTGGGACTGAACCCGGAACCATGTACTTGGAAAGCACGCTTCTTACCACACAACCACTCCTACACCTAGAATATTATAATATTAATGCAAATAACCACGCTAGTAACATTAGAAAGCCCGGTAAATATTTACACTAACATAATCTCTCAATCCTAAACTTCTCAAAACATGGAGTTCAAAATTTCATAACAGAAATTTAATAACACCGAACGTAGTTCAGCCTCATCCAATCTCTGCTGTGTAATCAACTGGTTTATCTACAAATAATATTTTATGAACGTATAAGACGACGGGGTGGCAGAAACGTTAGCACGCCGGGCGAAATGCTTAGTGGTATTTCGTCCGTCTTCATGTTTTGAGTTCAAATTCCACCAAGTACAACTTTACTTTCCATCCTTTCGGGGTCTATAAAATGAGTATCAATTGAGCGCTGGGGTCGATACTATCGATTACCCCTCCCCACGAAATTGTTGATCTTCTTCTAAAATTTGAAATCAATATTTTAGGAACTCTAAAACACAATAAAACAAACTTTATCAAGAATATCGTGACCTGAATTTGACAAACGTATTTACATACTTCTACGCTTAATTGAACCCTAAAAAATAACAGAAATCATACTGCAAACCGAATAAATCTTTTCACCACAACTTTCAATCGAATGCACACTCTCCCTCAATCCTCATCTAACAACTCTTCTAGCATTTCTCCGTTCCATGTCTACCTACACCAGACCTATTTAGGACTTCACATACTTCTACCTACACCAAATCATAACTTTTCAAAGGTTATATAACACCAAAAATAACTCAAGTAAAGTGCAGTCTGACGGCTGCGAGCAAGTTAGGACTTTATATATATATGGGGGTGGGGCGGTGTGTGTGCGTGTGAGAGTATGTGGCTTGATGGTTTCGATTTCTGGACATGGAGATGTGTTTCTCCAGTACAGTCAACTGGCAAAAATGAAAACTCCTACGACGAATTGCGTCCGTCCAGTGGTGGGAAGTATATACGCCAGAAAACCCGGTAAAAACGTCTCTGGAAAGACATTTGATCCTTTTTTGATTATATATATATATATATATATATATATATATATATATATATATACATATATATATTTATATATAGTTAGTGTATCATATATCTCAAAAGGATGCACACACTAAAGCATAGAGTAGTAATGTATTTATAAGCAGTTAAGTCTATGTCCGGTTGTAGAGCGACTAATTATCTCGCATGCATAAAGGGGGCTTAGTCGACGACTTGTCAGACTCTAAAGCCGAAGGCATATAATTCTTCAACTCTGGAAGCTAGAAATCCGTTATGGCCATTTAGTCAGTAAGTAACCAGGAAATAAACAATCCGGGTCGGCGAGGACGGGTTAAATCCCTTAGACTAGTCCATGTGGGTCAAAAAGAAGGGAACAGGGATTTTCACCCTTTGGTTGCTTTAGCTTGTAAGGCATTTTTTTTTTTTATCTAACCGACGAATGGGGAATCCCATGCTTGCAGCAGGTAGCGTTTGTAACGGATGCAGGGTCTGTAAATTTCTTGCCGTGAATTCAATAATCTTGATTTCAAGGAGTCTGAGGATCCTTGCTCGCTCAGCTATGCAAAATTTGCAGCGTCCGCTCCCGTTAATATAGTATTCCGGCCGCTCTATGAGCAACTTAAGGGCGAAGTTCCCTTTTCCTCCCTTTTTTGACCCGTATGGAATGGTCTAAGGGAGGTGACCCGTCCTCGTCAACCCGGATTGTGCTTTGTTTTAATCATTATATAATCATGTTTTTTTCTTTCTTTGAAAAATACACTATTTTATCTAGCTGGAATTTGGAAATTCTTCAAGAAATATCAATTGAAGAAACCCATACTGATTGAAGTGTTTGCAAGAATTTCGATATTTTAATCAACATTGCCAAAGTTAATACCAAGGTATATTTGTTACGAAATGCAAAAATTATAGTTTATGAAGCCATTATTGAATTGCAACTACTATTTAAACTACTGATATATTTCAAGAGTGTAGTGGTGAGGCGTGTTTCTGAGTGTCCGAATATGTAAAACTTGGTGAGAGAACCTTCTGGATGAGATTATCAGTTAGCTCCCTATATATTTTTGTTTTATTGTACTTTTCAAGGTTGAGGTTGATAAATTAATGCTTTAGAATGGTACCATTAAAAAAGCAAATATCAGGGTTATTGCAATTACGTAGAAGATAAGAGTTTTGCTTCGCCAGAGAGGAAAATTTTCTTCTGTACACGCTGGCTATAGAAGCTATGGAAGCAACAATTTTTAGTGCAACTGTAGTTTACCTTGACGTTATTGCTGTTAATGATCTTATGATATCTATGATCGGGAATATGGGAAAATGCTCATTTATAAGATTTAAACAACATAGGGGATTATACACTATAATATTTCGTCTTCTATTTTTATGTTTGTGAGCATTAAAGTTGTTCTGAATTCTATCTTTGAAGCAAATATCTTTCATCGCATCATTTATCAAAGAAATGAACGGTTACAGGATTTCTAGTTGGAAGTAAACCTGGATATGCGTTTCCTTATATTATTATCTAAGCTTTTTACGCTTTCAGTGACTGGTGAAGGGTAGATGAAAATTTGTTTATTAATACTTCAAGGATTGCATACTTTTTCTTTGTAAGCACAAACGTT
>NC_068984.1:21847341-21850051 GCF_001194135.2 Octopus bimaculoides
TATATATATATATATATATATATATATATATATATATTGAATTTACAAATGGCAGAAAAAAGTACTGTATAGATGTATAGACTTTATATATTTATTCAAAGCAAATACTTTCTTTTGGAGTTGTGATGTATTCACCCTCCTCCCCCCACGTATATATATGTATGTATGCGTATGCATAATATAGATAGCAGTGAGAGAGAGATAGTGGGACAGAGTAGTAGATACGCTTTTAAGGAGAGCGAGAGAGAGAGAGAGAGAGAGAGAGAGAGAGAGAGAGAGAGAGTATGTGAACTATAAGGAAAATTCTGAAAAGAAAAATGAAGTAGTAGATATTGTGTACAGTAGTGGCAGCGTAATAGAGATTATTAGGAGATAGTAAGTGAGAATTAGAGAGATAAATATACAGAAAGAAAGGGAATGAAATAGGTAGATAGATGGATGGATGGATAAATAGATAGATAGAGAGACAGATATTGAAACAAGTAATTTTCAGATAATAAACATGAGACAGACACAAATATATTGAGAGAGTGCAGGAGAGAAAGTACTGGATAAGATAATATCATGAATTTAAAGAAAATGTTGATGAGGAGAAGTATTTATTGAAAGAGGAAAACCTGAATAACGCTTATGTAGAACAAAAATACGTAGAGAGAGAGAGAGAAAGAGAAAGAACAAGTGAGAGAGAGAGTGAATGTCTGTGTGTGTGTGTGTGTGTGTGTGTGTGTGAGAGAGAGAGAGAGAGAGAGAGAGAGAGAGAGAGAGAGAGAGAGAGAGAGAGAGAGAGAGAGGGGTGAGAAAGATTCTGAGAGAGAAGAAGAGAAAAATAAGTGGAGAGAGGAAAAGAAAACGAAATGTATGTTGAAAATGGAGACAAGGAGAAAGATTTGATAAACAGGAGGAAACATAATAAAGTGTGGGTATTTGTGGGTGCGCGCGCGTGAGAGAGCGGTAGAGAGAGAAATTGAAAGAATCAAAAACGAATCGGTGGCGAATGATTTTTTCTGTTCGTTTATTCATTCGGAGTTCGCCGTTTTGTGTTAGTTTTAATTGCGTTATTCAGTTGTTGCTAAATTAGAGGTGGCTATTTCATTCTGTCAACTAGGAAGTCTAAATAGCTGTATCGACACTACTCCATTTCCTTCTCTCACTAATGATGCCTTTAGTCACGAGTTGTTGATGTCTATTAAAGAACAGACGATAAATGCTGGCCACTTTGAGACAACGTTGCTATTGTTGTTTAACCCTTGGATAAAACCTGATCTATGTTCAAAGGTAGTCCAGCCGTGAGCCCAATATTCTCTTCTTATGGATTTCAAGACTGCATTATTTAATGTGAATTCTTGTTGGTGGAGTCATTGTTTTGTTATTTATTGTTGTTATTGTTATTTTTATTGTTGACCCCAACACCACTGGAATTGAGGAAATACATAAGGAAAGGCGGTTCCAGTTATAACCATCCCATCTTTTTATATATCAGCAGCAGTACAGTCCAAAGTGTTTTACATTGTTTGTTAATGAGGGTTGTAATTAACTCAGAACTGAACTTGTGCTAACAAAAATTACTCATCTCATCTCATCTCATCTTCAACCACTTAATACTGGGAGGATTGTGAAGTCAGAGTCCTCACGCACACATTTCATCGGGTCCTGTCAGAAGCAACTGATCCGGCTGAATCAGAAGCAATTGATCTCTCCAATTGATCCGGCTGAATCTCTGAGCGAGACCAACCGAGGCCATGGATGTTATCCAATCATGCTCCTCGTGGTCTACCCCTGGACCTTCTGCCAGTTTGCTTTGACCATAAAACCTGTCCAGCGATTCTTCCCAAGACATTCTTACCACACATCCTTAGTATCGGATTTGTGATCTCTCACTTCGGGGTATTAGCAACTCTAACCGCAGAGCAACTCTGATCTCCACACTACGCACACGATCGAGTAACGTTACTCCGAAGACACTCTGGTGGAACCCCTATCTCATCTGCTTGCACATCTTATCTCTCATTTCTTGAAAATACAAGAATCTTACAGTGATGCCGAATCCCAAAAGGCATTTGGTAACTGGGTCACTGCTGAAGACTTCATATTGATGAATGTCTATTTATGGTAAAATCAGTTTCTATAACCCATCTATTTTCAAATAATACTCACTGGAGCAGTTTTACTCAATGCTTTAAGATAACGAAAGCATTGACAGTTTACACGAAAAAATGTTTTTAAGAGACCCTGGTGGTTTCTTTTATGTTATTACCCTTTGAATTGACTAGACGTGCGGTAGTATATTTTTAGTTAGTAAATGGATAATTGAATTCGATAAGATAAGGAAGGAAGACCTAAGAGAAACAGAAACACGAATAAATAAACAAATAAACAAGCAAACAAAACATATTTAAAGACATTTTTGGAACAGGCTCATACCTACTGTCAATATATTCACATACGAATAGGAACAAATAGAATCAACTACGTAGATGAAAATGTAACAACATATGTCAATACACCATTTATTTTGAAATTTAGACAGAGAAACGAGAGCTAATATACACGACATGATGCATAAACACATTCGATCATATATAAATGTGCATTACATATACGTGATGCATACAAATATGCACGCACACTACACATCTAAAACTATGTATATCAGTACAGTACAGATATATATATATATATATATATATATATATATATATATATATATATT
>NC_068984.1:21850226-21852299 GCF_001194135.2 Octopus bimaculoides
ATATATATATATATATATATATATATATATATACACGCGTAAAAAACTGTAGAATTCGAATACAAGCATACATATAATAAGAACTAACCTCATTGTATCTCATTAGTTACACTCTACACATGTGTTAGCTTATATACAGCAGCAAAGACATTTTATAGACTTCGCACTTTCATAATAAACAGACTGCAACAATTGTAAATACATACACAAATGGATACATATATATGCATACACACAAGAGCGTTATCACAAAGAAAGGTGCTAATAGCCGCAGGGTAAATGAAGAAGGAATACAAGATTAGGGAATGTAAGTTTGTTTATCTCTAGATTATACCGCTGCAAGTCATAAAGTACAGACACCAATGTAACCAGTACATGCTGAAACTTGGCGGTGAAGAGAGACATAATTGAAGGCGCGTGGCCTAGTTGTTAGGGTGTTGCACTCACGATTGAAAGATCGTAGTTTCGATTTCTGGATCAGGCAGTGCGTTGTTTTCTAGGGCAAAATGCTTCATTTCACTTTGCTCATACCCACCTAACTGTAAATTAATCATCCAGTGATGGGCTGGCGTCCCGTTTGAGAGGAGTATTGTTATTGCGGTCCTATACGATGTAGAAACCGGGTAATTGGTCCTTTGAGTTCTAGGACATGACACAGTAATGATGACGAAAATTGTAAAGGGAGATAAATGATATAAATATGTTGCGTCCAAGCACAGTAGAACAGCGAAACTGATTTCTGTGTCACAGATTCAATTCTTAGAAGTCCAGCCATTTGCTTCGGCTTCATGTGTAATAAATTTACAGTCGAACCTGGACAGAACCAACTTTTATAAAATGCATTGTTTCTGACATTATATGAAAGTAATTCTGAATTATGTATGTATGTATGTATGTATGTATGTGTGTGTATTTAGAAAGACTGTTCAGTCTCGTGTAGCTTTGTATATTCTCATTCAAAATGGAGACGAGTACCAAAACGTTCATGTAGAACGCTTCGACAATTGTGAAAATATCATCATATAAAACCATTAGTTGCCTTGTAAACCCATAAATAAAGAACACTTATCCGCCAATGCACTGTTGAGCGGTGTTGAGCACTAATGTTCACTGTTTGATATCAGTGTAAGTGTGTGTGTGTGTATGGGTATTATATGAGTGTGTGTGAATTTTTCCCGCACCACAGCGTGACAACCATGTGTCCATCTGTTTTAATTTAATTAATTTATTTGTCTTTGTGCAGCTGAAGATTGCTCTGCATTTAAACTGATGTAATGATTGCATTGTTCAATTAAATGGAGTTGCATGAAACGATCGAAATGCATTACTTATGGATATCGTTGTTGCTTGTTTTGATATATATGGATATACATATATAATATGTATATTTATATAATATATTATATGTGTGTGTGTGTGTGTGTGACTTTGAAGGTCACTACAATTTTCATATATACATACATGCATATATATATATATATATATATATATATATATATATATATATATATATATATATATATATATATATACATATATATGTATATCCATATATATGCAGTTGAAATTCATAGAAAAACAAAAGACGAAGATAAGTGTATGAACAGCGTGTGTGTATGTGCGCGTGTGTACGTATATATACGTAAGTGTGTGTATGTGTGCGTGCATAGCGAGAAGTTTTGTAAACCATTTTATTTAAGACATTTTAATTGTGTTGTACAGGTAGGCCCTTGTGGCCAAACAAGGAAATTACTGTGACTATTCCACCTCCTCCTTTCATTTATCTCTTTCTTCTTCTTCTTCTTCTTCTTCTTCTTCTTCTTATTATTATTATTATTATTATTATTATTATTATTATTATTATTATTATTGCCATTGAGAAAATACATTATTAGGGAAAAGGCACTTACTAGCATAACTATATTTAAACAAGCTTTATGGCTTCTAGAAAAAAATACAAAGAATAAACAAAAACAAAACAGTGCGAAATATCGAACTAAAAGCCAATGCATTTACATAACAACGGGAAGAACTACAAACTGCGGTATATGCGAACTTTTGTGAAACGAAATA
>NC_068984.1:21852309-21853008 GCF_001194135.2 Octopus bimaculoides
GGTATATGCGAACTTTTGTGAAACGAAATAAATGGTACAGACATGCCTTATTTATATATCGAATGTTTTAAATTTTAAATGGTATAAAACGTTTTATATACGTCAAGACAGGGAAAAGCTCTGAGAAATATAGATGCAAACAGGGACAAAGAGACTGAAAGAATGGGGAGGGTGGAGAGAGCGCACATGCATATGCAGCCCCACCACTCACACAGATAGATATTGGGTTGTCCGGAAAGTTCGTGCCGATTTATAGCAGCTTACCTTCCGACTTATTTGCCATGAAACCACCTCAATTCTGGGAAAGAGTATTTTCAAGTTGAAGGAAAGATGGAGATGCATTGTGCAACAAAATGGTTAAAATTTGGTTGACTAAAAATGTAATGGCAAGTATTACAACCCAATATATAGACAGTTAGATAGATAGAGAGATGGGTGGAGGGATAGATAGATATTGATGTAAATATAGTTAGATAGGTAAATAGATAGATAGATATGAATGTATATATGTATGCATGAATAAATGTAGAAGATGGCTTAAAACCTGTACTTGCAAGATTCGAACTTCGCATCGACTCTAGCATGTAAGCCTTTTAGATATGTTAAATTTGAAGGCATAACCAAAGTAAATCGCTAGGTAGATAAACGGGGAGTTAGGTTAAATATGCACACACACAGACGCATATATATATATATATA
>NC_068984.1:21855047-21861331 GCF_001194135.2 Octopus bimaculoides
ATATATATTTGCACATACACAGGGAGTGTAATTGGGAGAGACAAAGAATGTGGAAAAGAGAGGGAGATAGAGTAAAAAAGAGTGACAAACAGACATTTACAAGGAACACATGAAAACAAATAATGATGATTCTAAAAATGGATGTTTATAAGTATGAATGTGTGTGTGCATGTACACAGACACACACACATGCACATATATACATAAATAATTTACCTATACATGCACGCACGAACGCGCGCGCACACACACATACACACACAATTTGCTAAATTATTTTAATGAATTAATGCTATATTTAATAACATTTTCTCGGTAACTATGCAACCGCCGCGATAAATGATTCTATGACTTTTGCCTCCAGACGCTAGGAAACTTATACCAACCTGACTATTGAATTAAATAAACTGACAGTCACAGCTGGCCTCTCTCCAAGGCTACAAATCTAATGACAGCCGTATACAGGTTCACACGCTCACATATACACAAGTACTGATATACATACACAAACATATACGCACACATACATATACACGCATATATAAATATATATATATATATTTATTTATTTATTTATATAATATATATATATATATATATACACATATGTATTTATGCACTCTCACATACATATATAAATATGCATAGATTGAGATCAATTTTTCCTGGAGAGATATTCTACAGAAAATAAAATTCTGCTCTTTTTTTTATATTTCCGCTTAATCTTCTTGTCGTTTAGTTGCAACAGTGTAGTTCACAAAACCGTCATCAACGTTTCAAGATTTTCTTAGTCTTATCTTCAAGATGAAGTGATGTTGGAGTGCTCACTGAGTTGTCACAACAGACAGGCCGATGTGGCAGGTTGGTTTGTGTAGATGAAACTACTATGATTAACACACGTTGCTACGGTGTTTAGCTTCATCAACTTAACTCTTTGCATACGAAAATATGAAAAGCGAAAATCCAAAATATAAAAAGTGAACACAAGAGTAATTTCTGTGTAACTTAAATGCGTATAAATTCATATATATATATATATACAGAGAGAGAGAGAGAGAGAGAGAGAGAGAGAGAGAGAGAGAGAGAGAGAGAGAGAGAGAGAGAGAGAGAGAGAGAGACTGAGAAAGAGAAAGACAGAGAGTGAAAGAGAGCTTAAGAACTAGATGTAAGATATGTTCATATACGCGTACACGCAAATACACATACATACATACATACACATACATACATACACATACATACATACATGTATGTGCGACTGTATGTGCAACTCTCAACAAGGTCATTTTTGTGGAAGAATATTTGCTGCCATACATCTCTATGCCATCGATGTTATTAAATGTGAAGTCGCAGCTTTAATGCCGATTTAGCATGGCACCAAAGTTCTCGTATGTGTTGGTGTCAGACCACAAAAGGTATAATTACCAGGAAGTATTTTATCCAACGCTCTAAGGAGTGAACCAGTTTGCCTTCATTCCTCTCCATTATTTTATTTCTCCTTCTGATGAAAAAATAGCACCCACAACGTCAAATCTATGTTCGTTCTTTTTAAGTGCTAAATTAATTGAACATTTGTTAAAACTTTAGATCTAAATAACTTTTTTATTTTAAAAACAAAATATGTATTTATCTTAGCTTCAATGATAGACGAAAGCATGAAGAATTTCATAGTTTTGTTCCCCAGCAACAAAAATTGGTATCAAAAATGTTGTGAGGTAAAATATCACGAAGAAAATATAAAGCAAAAAATTGAACTTAAGTATAATTAACTTACTTATTTTAAAAACAAACTGTATTTTAATTAAGCTTAAATGATAGAGCTCAATTCGAGGAATTTCATGGTATCAATTTTATGCAATAATGTTTTAAAAGAAAAAAAGTTTTGAGCGTTTGTTTCTCAAATTTGAGGGTGATAATATGATTCTGGTGTCATTGAGGTAAGGAAAAAATTATCAACGACACCGCTAATTGAAACATTTGACACATTATCAATTAGCATAATAGTATTGCCTGGAAAAAAACGTGTATTACATGGAAAAATGCGAGCAAGAGAAATAATATTCTTAAGATTATAAACCTGGCAAATTACAGGACAAGTTATTACACTTGGAAAAGTTCAGGTCAGCTTATTACATCTGGTGAAGTACAGAACAATAAAATTTTTACTTAAAATATTGCAGCTAAGGATAAAATTTGATTAAAAATTATTTGAATTTAATTTACAAAGTAACATTATAATTGAAAAAGGCGCCATCATTTTATTAAAATATTGACACACTAGAATACTTAAAAAATGAGAACCAGAAGTACCAATATAGCTAACGTTTTATGCAAAATAGAATAGTATATATGGTAGGCAGATTCATTATATAAAAAATAGGCATTGAGTCAAGACTAAAAATGTGAAAACTTGGCAATAACTTAGGCAATAACTCAAGCAAATTTTACTGTGAATTTGTTGTTATAGGAAGGTTTTACTGTAATATATAACTAATTTTTGTATTATTCTATTTATTGTAGTAACTAATAATGTACTACTATTATTTTTATAACCTATTTTCAAATTTCTAATTATTAATTAACAATTAAAAAAATGAATTTTTTAAAGTGCAAAAAATATTTTAATTGAGTTATTTTTTAATTTTTAGTAGAAGTGACAAGTAATAACAATAGAAGTAATAACTTGTAATGAAATTTTTAGTTTTAATAAAAGCTAATATTTTCTAAATCTAAATATCTTATTTGAAATTTTATACTTAGCTGTAATATTTTAAGTAAAGATTTTCATGTTCTGTACTTTACCAGATATAATTAGTCCTGAACTTTTTCAACTGTAATTTTCCAGGTAATCTTCAGAATAATATTTTTCTTGCTCACATTTTTCCATGTAATTCAATATGTGCAGGCATTGGTATAACAGAATCCTAGGGTTAAGAGACTGAAAGTGAAACAGTAGGCCACGAAACTTAATGCAACGAAAGTGTTCTAATTCTATCTCTTTTAGATTCATTTTCAAATATCACTTCTTCCATTTTGTTTTTATTTCATTCTACTTTTCTTATTATTTTGTCTCAATACCAATTTTTTTCTTTTTCCTATTTTAAAGATGCTAGGGAAATTATTTTAGGGAAATTTAGCTGTTGCTTCTAGCATGTCCAGCTGCAACATAGCGGGTCCTTTCTTTTCTGTGCTTTTGGTTTTCAATTCAAACTCACAGATTTAAATAATTCAAACGCTTTCAGCCAGAAATGGAAACAGGATCTCAGTATTGACTCACTCGGAGTTGACCTACGAAACACATAACAATACTCACTTCAGTAACCTTTAAAGAATGAAATAATGTTTTACTGAACTACTTGAAATAATATCGATTTTCCTTCTTCTTTCTCTCTTTTCTTTTTCTCCTTCTGCTCCTGCTCCTGCTCCTCCTCTTCCTCTTTCTCCCCGTCTCCTTAATGATCATCAGTATCATTATCAGGAACAACTTTCTCTTCATTTTTATCCTATGCCATCTTGAATTCTTACCCGCCCCCCGATACACATACACTTCCGCCACCGTCACCTTGTAAAAGATATCTGATAAAGTAGATTAACAAAAGAGATTTATACTGAAATTGTAATCAGAACCAGAATCAGTATAATTCTAATTAAAAAAGTCAAGTAATTATCAGCTTCTGTGTCAGATTCTACTAAACAAAGGATTCTCGTTACTCTTCTTTCTATTTACGCATATAACCACATTAAAAAAACAACAACAGCAAGAACATATACTAGACCAATTAGAAGACAATATTACACCATTGAAGAACAAAACAAATACTAGAATATATAAAGAAAAAGCTAAAACATCTTAGAGTACAGTTGCTTTTGTTATCTTTTAATTTTTATTTAATTTCTTTTTCAGAATTGTCTCATCTAAAGTCTCTTGATTCCAGTCACTGCCGATTGGTGCCAAATGTTAATTCTAAAGATAAATACAGTTTTTTTTAGATCTGACTTTCTCAAATTGCTTGGATTAGTCTGCGTAAAGAAGTTAATTCCATATGTTAAAAAAAACGTTGCAATATTCCGTAACTGATTCCATGGTGAAACGCCATGTGTAAATAGATTAATGAATGTAGGTTTCTTATATGCACACACACACACACACACACACACACACACACACACACACACACACACACACATATATATATATATATATATATATATATATATATATATATATATATATATCGAGAGAGAGAGAGAGAGAGAGAGAGAGAGAGATACTTCGAAGGCTGAATTTAATCGAGAAGCGATAGAGATAAGAAAATGGGTCGATAATGTCTTTAATAATGTATCAGTACATTGAAACTAATACAACGAGCTTGGAGAATCATCAGTGCATCGGACTAAAATGCATAACAGCATTTCTTACGATTCTTTCGTTCCGAGTTCAAATCTCGCCGACAACAACTTTGCCTTTCACAACTTCTGAGTCGATAAAATAAAGTACCATTCAAGTACTGGAGTCAGTTAATCAACTTGTCCCCACCTTCACCTCAAAAATTGCTGGCTTTGAATCCCGCAATGGCGTCCTGTTGAGGGAAATATTATGGTTTGGATCACTTGTACGCCCTACAAATCGGGTAACCCGTCTTGTGAATTGAAACAGGGATCAACTAGAAAACGAAACCACGTGTCAGGGGATAATCTAGTGTCACGATGAATATTCATTTTGCGTGTGAAATGGAGAGGTTATTTAGATATTGTGATATTCGTAGTTTTTACCTAAGGGCACGTGAAATCTAGGGGAAGTAAATATTAGCCAGCAATTGAAAGTGATCGCTATATCTCTCAATAGCTTTTCTCCGAAGTAGTAAATTTTCCAACTCGATTCTTTATCGTTGTAAATATCCAGAATTTCATATTTTTCATCAATCAGGTGGTCAATGAAATCCGGAAGAAACAAAACAAGAAAACAAAAATCAAATTTAACTTATTGGTAAACACTCAGAAGCCTGGGCCTCTTCTTCTTCTTCTTCTTCTTCTTCTTCCTCCTCCTCCTCCTCATCTTCCTTCTCCACTCTCACCACTACTGCTACACCTTCTACTGCTTCTCCTTCTCCTCCTTCCTCCTCCTCCTGCTCCTCCTCCTCCTCCTCCTTCTCCGCCCCCACCACTACTGCTACTTCTTCTGCTGCTGCGACGGTGGCGGCGGCTGATGAACTTCTGAACTTGTAAGCAGTGTTTCACATCCGCTTGCGGTCCACATGCAACATCACCTGCCTCTTTCATTTCTGTCTTTTTTTTTTCATTATTCAGAATGTAACTCCCCCACAGACTCCGTATTAAAAACTTTCTTTAATGTTTCTTTCCCGGTGCCTTTTTGTTTGTCTACAGGTTATCGATCTCTAGAAGTCAAAACTGAACATCGACGACATCGATCTTACTAGTCCGGAAGGAGGTTAGAAAGGTCACGAACACTCCTCCTCCACCTCCTCCTCTTCACTGTCATCATCACCCTCATCACCACCACCACTATCTCTTATCTTCCCTCGACTAATTAATAAAAATGTATTAAAAAAATGAAGCATACTGGAGAGTCAATTTAATCGATGACATCCATATCTTATATAATCTGTTTTTGTGCCAAAGCAAAGAAATATCAGAAAGACGCACACATCAAGTAAGGAATCGTTAATCAAAATTGTCTAGAATATTCTTGACGTACACATACCCACGCACTCACTCACACATATATGAATATATAACGTTTTAATGGTAGAACGCGAAGTAGACAAAGTTATAAAAATAGCTTTTGCCCAATTGTAAAACGTCTGTCATGTCTTCGACTTTTTCTATTCACAGGATTTTTTAACCCAATATTTACACGCTATTAGATATAGCTCTAGCTACTTCGAATCTCACCATTAAAACGAAAAATTTCACGTCTCTTAAAGATTTAAATTCTTATGACGCAATATTAGGTGAACCGTGGGCAAACACACAAACACAGAGAGATACACGAACTGTACAAAATTTTCGGGTCCTAGGACAGCAGCAGCGAGAATGGGGGTGGAGGGGATGGGATGGTCAGGCTGTTATTATGAACAATGACACTCACACATACACACACATGCGCAGGTAAGGATACACATAGAAGGGCAGAGTGAAATAAGTAGAGGAAAAGCACACACGAAGACGAAAAGTGTCACTGAAGATTTGTGTGACGAAAGATTTCCGGACGAGTTAGAATAAGAACTGTAATAAGCTCGTGTATATACATACATACATATATA
>NC_068984.1:21862372-21868117 GCF_001194135.2 Octopus bimaculoides
TATATATATATATATATATATATATATATGTATGTATGTATGCATGTATGTATGTATGTATGTATGTATTTATATGGGTGTATGTGTGCAGGACATATATGTTGAGTATGTGTGTGTGTATATATAAATATATATGTATATATATTTGTACATATAGTTGTAAAATATTTACGCACATCTCCAAATTCAAATTATAACGTGTAAATTTCCTTTAGTAGTAGTTGTGCTGGTAAGAGTGAAACACGGAAGTGCAACGAGACGGCTGGGAGGGGGAAAGAGGGAGAACGGGGTGGTTGGGAGGAAAATATATAGAAGTAAACAAGATGAACGGAAAAGAAAATAAACAAAGAAACAGACGAAGAAAAAGAAGACGAAGAAAAGGGAAAAAGGAAAAGGAGAAGAACAGGGTGCAAAGCAATGAGTTGCACATTAGGAATGAGATTAGTGGAGGAAGGAGCAAAAGCCAAACGTAATCATTATCAGATTATATCTTGAGTAGGTTATTCTGCTGACTGACTTACTTCCAGCTGGCTGTTCATCAAGACCTCTTTACTGATCAATAAATGGGGTCAGGGTTGATTGTATGCCAGTGGTTGAGAGGGTTGGGAAGATAGAGTGGGGGTGCGAGGTGATGGTGTATGTGCGTTACATGACTTATTGACCTGATCTAGCAATATCGATAAGTTGAGACATTCGACACCTTTCATTTGCAGTGTGTTTAATGTAATAACATTGCATTAATAAAGATATGGGGAGAAACTCGGGGGTAGTTACTAGGGATACTAGAAATAAGAACCAGATTCCCTCAACTCGTACTATACCGACTTTAAAATGATAAATGTACATTAGAAAACGTAGTCTGGGACACTATTTCGGAAAGTATGGAATGATCAGGAATGTTACATATTTGATCATATGCCTGCTGACCTGGGGTTAAAAAGCAACAGTAACACTAACAAATACAACTGTGAGGTCCGACGTAATTTCAAACGTATTATTTTCAATAAGATGATACTGGGGAAACTTATGATAATAATAATGGTTTCAGAATTTGGCACTAAGCCAGCAATTTCACGGATCAGACGATTACATCAACCCCAGTGTTTGACCTTGAGAGGATGAAAGGTAAATTTAGCCTATGGCCAGATTTGAACTCAGAACAATAGAGCCGGAAGAAATGCCGCTAATCCTTTTGTGCAAAGCGCTAACGGTTCTGCCAGCTCGCTGCCTTATAAGCACAAAGGCAACAATTATGAAGGGAGTGAAGAGGTCGATACGATCGACACCCGTTACTTGCAGCCAATACTTTATTTTATCCTCTCCGAATAGATGAAAGGCAAATTTCACTTTGGCTGGATTCGAATTCAGAACGTAAAGTGCAGGAAGAAATACTTCAAGGTATTTTGTCCGAAGCTCTAATATTTGACTGAAACTTAATTTTAACACCAGTACTTGAGTGAAACTTTATTTCATCAACCCCAGAAAGATGAAAAACCAAATTAACCTCAAGCAGGATTTCAACTCAGAACGTAAGGGGCTCGTCTTGGTAAAACGTTAGGTTCTCCGAACCCATACAGCAACTGAACGTATCTCATTCCAACACCAACTTCGTTTTTGGTTTACTATTGTTTGTCCACCTTCACCAGTTTCCCCAGTTTACAGGTTTTATTTTATTACTATTGTTAGAGTGTCTCTTTCTTAAGCTTTATCACAAAGTATGCCGTTTGCTTCCACTATCTTTTAAGTGAAGTTCAGTTGTTCAGTACATTATATGCATAACAGAAATTCCTTAGAATCTATAATATAAGATTATGTAAGAATTTTGACAGATCTTTTTCTAAAATAGAGACCAAGAGTAGAAATATTCAAGCTGCTGACAAAATTCTATTATTATGCATGGGTATGTAACAATGTAAATGTTGGAAAATGAAAGTAGCGTTGACAGGTTAAGTAGCATCTCTTGAAACTGTAATTATTGCATTATTTCAATGTTAAGCTGTCACAATCCAGGTTACAAGAGATTACGATAACGAAATAAAATATAGAGAGAATCCTCGTAACCACTAAATGTATTAGGAATTAGGGACTAAACACGAAAGTATTAAATATATAATGCAGTTGTATTCAAAACATCAAAGTTATACATAAATATCATGCTGCATCGACTATAGTGAATAACGCCTATAGATAAGGCTTCACGTTGAAATGTAAAACAGAGATGTTGGCACAACGTCTGTGTATATGGGGCTTGTAGGAGTATGGGTAATTGACTTCACCCCAGTATATGACAGAAGGTAAAGTTGACTTCGGCCTGGTTTGAAGTCAGAAGGAAAAGATCGAGAAGAAATACCATAAGACGTTTTGTTCAACGCTTCAACGGTTTTCTCAATCTACTAATCTATAAATGTTGTTGTTTTTAGACCAAGAGCGATTTTGACTTCCTTATGATCAAAGAACCATTCCAACTGTGAGCATCACATATATTTGTGTATGAACATCATAGGACAATGTGTCTTCTTTTTAAGAGAGTAGTACGTGATTTGATGAAGATTTAGCTATTATTTCTAAACATTCAAACGATGACGTAGAGGCTCTGTGGTGAGTAAATATATCATTTACCCTGTTAGAAATTAAAAATCAGAATTTGTCGCTGGTTTTGTTATTTTCAGAAATATATATTTTTTCTGTTCATAAATTTTCACTCTTATTCGTAAACATTTCTGCATGTATTGGTATTTGTTGTTATGTTGTTATTTATTTCTAGGTCAGTCTTGATTAAGCAGACTAATGATCAAAGGCGCAATGCCACGACATAGAGGTTTCTCTAGTTGGCTCGTATAACGATATTTAGTGGTAGTGGAAGAGGTCATGTGATACTATAATATTTACTATGTTGCCTTTAGCTTATATTAAAGATGTCTTACACTTTACATCGTGTCTGTGTAAAACTTTTAGATTTTACTTGTATTATGATGAAGTCTATTTCCTCACGGTTGGTTCGTGTCTTTGATTATTATGAACAAAGCAGAGTTATGAGGTCTAAAGAATCCCTGCCGATAATGGCCTCACAGTATTTTCGAATTTTCTTTTGTTAAAATCAATATATATTCAGAAATGATTTGGTGAATATATTCAGATAGAACAGTAAAGAAAAGAATGAAACACAGATAGACTAATATACAAGATAGCGTAACAAAGAAGATATAAAGAAAATGAGCAAATGATGAATGCTATATGCATTGACCAGGCTAATTCGCCGTTTATTATCATATTATTTTGGTATTGTTGACTTTAGTTTACTTTCTTATGCTTGTAGAGAGAAATAGTGTCTTGTGCTGTCTTTAATTATAATTCCATTCATATCTAGGAGGTTGTATAGCAATATAAATCGACTCCAATACTTGAGTGGGGCATTATTTTATCGGCCTCTGATGGATGAAAGGCAATGTTAACTTGGCGTGAATCGAACTCAAGACAAAAAAGCCGTAACTAAATATTGCAAAGCATTTTATCCGATACTCAAACAATTCTGCCATGAACCTCAATATATCGCTGGTATGTATTTATTTTCTCGATCTAGAATGTATTAGCGAATAACATTGATGTTAATTTGTGCAGAGTATAAAAGCGAAATATGGAAGGGTAACACGAAATAACATTAATCATTTAGTCTGGTGCCATAGGTTTCTCTGAGTACTTATAAAGATAGACTTCAAAATCTGTATTTCCCACAAAACCACGTTCAGTCCTTACACTCCTTTGAACTATTTTCGTTTTCTCACTCGCATACAGTGAGATACTCCTTTTCTGAAAAACTGTGCAACTGATTATTCATTCCAGTGTATTTTAGTGTACCAGTAACTGCCATGTGTAATTTACTTAATAAAAACGATTCTTTAATAATCATTGTATTACACTTCTAATACTATTTACATTATTTGTTTGTATTTCGTTGATATTTTTATATAAAAATTACGTATGCATGTTTACATATGTTAAAATAGATTATTAAAGCAAACTTTAAAGTGAAATAACAGAGAATTAGTTTGTAGGATCGAACACGTACCTACTTCACTGCTAATAATCAATGTAGCGGTTGTTTTTGTTGCTGTTATTGTTTAGCTCCGCATCCCCCACTAATGAAACAGGCTTGTTATGAAGATACTCCTCTCATGAGTGTCCATCTTTTATTCAGGCTTGATGTATCCACCATGTCCTTTCTTTTGCAATATCCTAGGGTGTTATTTGAGGGACATTTAGCTGCTGTTTATAGTATACCGAGAGGCTACTTAGAGATATTTTAATTGACTCGTGAAATAAGGGCAATTACACAGCAGCATTCCAATTTAGCTCTCATGTCACATTTATTTTAACAATACTATTAAACAAAGGAGCTTCAACGTTACGCGACCTCCCCGAAACAACAGTGAAATCCACTCCTGCAAATCACATCACACTACCTTAAGAATGGGAATGACCTGGATAATTTAGTTCCATGCTTGAAAAACCCTAACAAAACCGATACGAAGAACAACATTAAGAAGACTATTAATCATATTGTCACAATTTTCTCATCACAAAAAAAACAAATCTCATACATATATTTATTCACTATGATAGATTGCTAACCACTACACGTTCTTCTTTTTTTCTCTCCTTGTTTCTCTCTGTGTTCCTGTCTGTGGAAGAACGTAGGCTCGAAACGTTAAAGACTTTTTCACTTCCCGAGCGTTATACTAATACATCTGTTTGTTTTCTACACCACCTGTCTTCGTCTTTTTTTTTGTTTTTGTGATTTCTCCCAATATATATATATATATATATATATATATATATATGGAACACATGCACATATGTATACCTGTGAGTGCATTCATGTATAAGTGACACATATGTGTGTGTGTATGTGTGGGTTTGCACGCGTGCATTTTATAAAAAGTCATCTAACAAATTGCTACATTAGTTTATAATGAATGTTCTGCATCCATTTTTCTCATATCTACATCATGCAATGTTTACTTAATATACAATACATTATGTATGTCAGTCTTAATAGAAATTTCGTGATTGCTTTTGTACTTCTTAATGGTCTTATATATATATATAGGCTTACAGATAGCACGTGCGCGCGCACACACACGCAGACACACGCACGCGCATGTACATTTGTATGTATACACATACGTCTATATATGTACGCATGTATTTATGTTACTTTGATTCTACTTTTGCATTTCCTAACCTTTGTCTTAGCCAGATGGCCTAAAAGCGTACAAGTAGTTACGTAAACCACACGATTCTAGTATCGTACAGCCTGTACGGCACTAATTACAAATGCCTCGTACCATTCATGGATGTGAAAGTAGTGGAGAGAAATTGTGTGGGAACTCGAAGTAATGGCTAATGAAATTTTCAGTAAACAATAAATATGTTAAAACTTTGCATTACTTATTAAATACTCTGTTCTTTTTTTTTATCGTTCTTGCTCGTGCAAATCTTTGGTTCACGAGCGCATGCGCACAAACACGCATGTGATTTTAAGCGTATTAAATATATACGTATTTATGGGTATAATATTGTTAATTCTTTTTATTATAGCTTCCACGCAACTGTTTTGTATTTTCTGCATAGTCAAACATTTTGAACTGTATGGAGAATTATTCTACACTTAACAGTCACATGTATATATATATATGCAAATATAAGTGTGAGTATGTATGTGTATGTATATATATATATATATAT
>NC_068984.1:21869254-21871521 GCF_001194135.2 Octopus bimaculoides
ATATATATATATATATATATATATACGAGGTCCGTTGAATAAGTATGCGGTCTGTTGCCATAATAACGAAGTTAAAGTACGCAGAGTGAAGCCTCTTGGCACAGATTGACCGAGCACTCTACTGTGCATGCGCACTAAATTTTAACGTTCTACCTCACTTCCGCTGTTTTTAGTAGTGCATGGAAGGAAGGTGTGTAGCGTGTATTCGTTGCATTGATCATGACAGAGAAAGTTGTCATGGCGATACCTGCTTGGAGGCCTGCGTAAAGTTGCAGAAAGTATGGAGTGGAGTGTATGAGTCGTACACAAGTGTACGAGTGGTTCTGACGTTTCCAAGTTGGCCGAAAAAATTTCGATATTGACGAACGTTCTGGGAGACCCGCAACGAGCAAAACTGAGAAAAACATCGCAGATGTGCGTTCAGCTGTTAGGAGAAATCGTCTAATCACCATCGGTGAGTTATCAGAGGATGTTCAGATCAATTACGGTACAGTTCAGTCAATTATCACCGAATATGTGTGTATGACGCGCATATCTGCCAAGTTTATATCAAAACTGCTTTCAACTGACCAAAAAGACGCTCGGGTTTCAGTTGCACAAGATCTTGTTGATTGTGTCGAGAACGATGAAAACTTTGAAAAGTTTGCGTAGGCCTCTGAACAGGTATCGCCAAGCATTTTGGCAAAATTTGATGCAGATTTTCTGCTCCTCGTTCTCTGTCATTGTCAATGCGACGATCACAAGCGACACACCTTCTTTCCAAGCACTGCTGTAAACAGCGGAAGTGAACTAGAACGCTAAAACTTAGAGTGCATGCACAGCAAAGTTTAAGGTCAATCCGTGCCAAGCAGCTTCACTCTGCGTGCTTTAGCTTTGTTACTATGGCAACAGTCCAGATACCTATTAATCAGACCACGTATATATATATATGGTGGTTGTCTACTCCTTAAACAGAGTTTGACCACCTCCTGCACCTACACCTTAGCCCTTTCATGGCGTCTGATGTGGCTTTTTAAACCAGACAGTGTTTTGAAAAAACACCCACACAGATTGCACCTCTGATTTGCACTACCAATACCTGCAAGTAAGTTCTGCTCATTGTGGATCCTAACATGTCTTTTAAGACCCCCATTGGATTTCCAAACCCTCTGGCACACACCACATATATATATACATATATATACATATATATACATATATATACATATATATACATATATATATATATATGTATCTCCCCTACATAAGCAAGGGAATGAAATGGATGATGTGTGAAAATGAGGTATGCAGCGGGTGTGAGAACGAACTGTACATATAAAAAGGCTGAGAGAGAGAGAGAGAGAGAGAGAGAGAGAGAGAGAGAGAGAGAGAGAGAGAGAGAGAGAGAGAAAGAGAGAAGATAAAGGAGAAGAAAAAGAAAATAATAAAAAATATATGAAAAAAGCAGAAGGATAAGATTGCAACATTGTATGCAACAAACGAATAAAAAGCGTAAACCTGAATAGACGAAGTCAGAACCAGGGTAGAAAAGAACTTGAATGATGTCAGCTGCCCGCTTTCTTATTCCTCTCGCAATTCTCTCTAATAAACACTACCTCTCTCTATAAAGCTAGTTGAAATAATATCATACAGGCTTCAATTTCATTCTATATTTCGTTTCTGTCATTCCGTTATGCTTCTTTAACTTTCTTTTCCACTTCTTCTCTTTTTCTCTGCATGCACCTTGTTACTTTCTCTAATGATATATTATTGCGTTATTCTTTTACTATTCACACCTCTCTCCAGTCAACATTCCATGCTTTGACCCCGATTAAAATTTTGAATGCTTAATTTTAACTTGGAGAACCACAGTATTTACAAATTACGTTGTGACCAAATGTCTATCAACTCCCAAGTCAAAAATGAAATTAAAAAAGAAACAGCGATGTGGAAAATAGTAACGGAAACTCAGAGTAAGGGCCGTGAAGAAGCTCATTTTTTTTTATGAATAAATCTACTCCATGTAATGAATGCTTTCCATCTTTGACTGCTATATACAGAGATGCACAAACATTTACGTACATATATACGTATAACACACACACACACTCTCTCTCTCCTTGTCTCCCTCTCTCTCCTTCTCTCTCTCTCTCTCTCTCTCTCTCTATCTCTGTCTCTGCACTACTTTACATTTGTTGAAGTGGTGTATATATATATATATATATATATATATATATACACTCACATAAGCGTACACGTATATATATATATATATATATATATATATA
>NC_068984.1:21873627-21875129 GCF_001194135.2 Octopus bimaculoides
ATATATATGGATATAGATAGATAAATGGATAGATAGAAATGCACCACTTCATCAAATGTAAAGTAGTGCTGACGTTTCCCTCCTTTATGGCAATTAATTCTTTGAGCGGCGTCAAGCAAAAGATCAAAAGCGAAGTACAATACCAAAGTGTAAATCTAACACCAATCAACTGTTAATCCACTTGTAGTAATTAGTGAGAATAGCCTGTTGAAATTATTCATTAATAATAATGACTTGCGTAGCCCCCATCCGACCTATATATACACATGCATATATATATGTACATAAATATGCGCGCGTGCTTGAGTATGTGTGTGTTTTTGTATGCGAATACATATTCGTACATAGATACATTCATATATGAAAAATGTATACAAGTATACACATATAAAAATCACTGAAGGATATCTACGTAAATACATCTGTACACACACACATACGTGCGTGTGTGCGCGCGTGCGTGTGTGCGCGCGTGCGTGTGTGCGCGCGTGCGTGTGTGTGTGTATTTATGTATTCCTGATGTTAAGCAGTCATATAAATCTCAGCAACTTCAGATATGATTCAGTTAACCTCAAATTAATGAATGTCAGTCATTTAATTTTTATTACCCACCTGATTAATTAATTTCTGTGGCTCATTTAAATATTGAATAGTCGATTGAGGGAGAAACAGAATCACTCTAACAGTAGGTGTTCAATTGTTTAGGGAAATAGACTAATTGAAAGTTACACGGGTTAGTATTATTTTAAATTATAGATATGGATACCAATACCTTTATGGCAATGGTGTTGAACAAATAAAGCGAATATTGGTTGAGACGAGATCGCAATATTGGGAATATTGTCAGCAATATAGATATATAAATTTCCACTCTTGGATAATTACAGTTTCATATAGTAGATTGCATTTTTAATGTAATATATAAAATTCTCTTTTGAAGAAATAACTGCTGAGAGCTTCTGTTTAATATCAGGTTGTTTTTTTTTATAACAACCGGTCATGGTAAGTCTAACTTACTGCCTGTCTTATTATGTGTGATGTGAACCGTACTAAACAAACTTGGAAGATACAAAGTATGAATATAAATCATTCAGCGTGTTTGACATTACCGCTCTGTCCTTAGGAGCATTTGGTGGGGTCCACTCAGTTGCAACCCTCCAGGACAAGTCTATGGTCTGAAAATAAAATTTATCACTCACAGGGAGACTGAAAAAGGTTTTGAACTCTATCTTTCTTCTTTTGACAAAGTGTTAGAAAAAAAACATTAAGGATTTAAGTAAATGTTTTTAGAACACATATATTACCATGTATTAATCGGAGTTATTTTAAAGTTAGATTTTGATATTTCCTTTAAGGAAACTTTCCTTTCATTAGCAGAATTGAATAAGGTAAGAGCATTGCAGAAATTGACACCCAGAGCCATCACCCTCTCCGATTGCTCTCTCTCTCTCTGTGTTTAGCTATATGTCTGTTCGTCTCTTTAAATATATATATATATATAT
>NC_068984.1:21876602-21887967 GCF_001194135.2 Octopus bimaculoides
GTGCTCTTCCGATCTATATACACATATACATACATACATACATGCATAAATACATACATACATACATACATACTTATACATACATACGTGCGCGCGTGCGTATATGCCTGTGCGTGCGTGGCTATATTTATCATAGACGTAACTATTTGCATCCTACAGACGCATATATATTTCATATATGTATGTTTATATACACACACACAAACACACACATTTATATATGTACATATACACACACACACATACGTACGTGAGTGTGCGTGTGTGTATAGTTACACGGTTATCGTAGTCATACATATTTTATCCTGCAAATACGTATAGATATACTACCCCAACAATGGTACAATACGTATCATATTCCCTAATATGTATTTGAAGTTGTTTAACTGATGACCAACCCTGGTTTCGTACATATATCATTAAATGGTCTCCATTCATGATCACCGTCATTGGTTTAGGCATTGTATATGTGTAGCTATGTAATCAAATATGTTTCTATGAACATAGTAGCTCAGTATTTAGTTGTTCTCTTTTTAAGATTTACTCACGTGCCTCTCGATAAAGGTATTTCATGATCTCTTCGAACTCTTCCTAAATATCTACGATATTATAAAATGAGTTCATCACATAACATACCGAGATATAAGGACATGATATACTCGACTTAGTTTTTACGAACAATACAGGCCCTATTGATGAAGTCCATAAACCATATCATCATCATCATCATCATCATCATCGTCGTCATTTAGCGTCCGTTTTCCATGCTGGCATAGGTTAGACGTTTTGCCGGAACTGGTAAGCTGAAGAACTGTACCAGGCTCTAGTCTGATCTTGGCTTGATTTCTACAGCTGGATGCCCTTCTTAACGCCAACCACTCCAAGAGTGTAGTGGGCGCTTTCATGTGTCACCGGCACGGGTGCCTTTTACGTGTCATCGGCACGGCTGCCTTTTACCTTTCACCCTAGTCCGAGATAATTAAATTATTTATGTATAAAATGGATAGAATATATGATATCTATAGAGAGGTATTGGTTATATGAAATAGAATTTACGTCATGAAATATTTTTATTATTTCAAGATTTTTTAGTAACTTTACCAGAGAAAAACGAGTAACGCCCATGATACTTTTCAAGACTTACAAAGTTGGTGGGAGAAAGGGAGATAGTTATTCTTAGATCGGAGACCTGTTCCGAATTCTTGCAAAGAAGTGACCATCAAATATTAGAAAACAAAGAGTTAGAAAATTCATAACACAGTAATTAGAACCATATTTCTAGAAGTCGGATTGAGGAAGATTCTGGATAGTGCAATCATTGAAAAGCATTTCTATCCTCTCTCACTTTCTCCCTTTTCTTCTCTCTCTCTCTCTTCTCTCTGTATCTGTCTCTCCATGTGTTACACAACCGTCTCAAAATTTCAACGAGAAAACAAATCCAACAAAATAAAAAACAAATAAAACAATTTATCTCATAGATGGAAAAAAAAAATTATGCATAAAATCAAAATCTGGTTAAAACGCTTAAAAGAAAATTCTTCATACGTCTTAGACTGGATAAAAAACGTGATAAGAAGAATTATAGCGATTTCCTGAGGTCACTTTGCAAAAGTGCTGTGTATTTTTAACAGAACTCAAGCTTGTAAAACAATTATTTAACACTTTAATCTCAGATTAGACTATGGAAATAGTGAAATAACTGAAATATATAATAAGGATAAGATACTAACGTGTCGACGAGAACCTTGAATGTGGTTGCTCGATCTGTTAGAAATAGCAGCAAAATCTCTCTCAAATTATGTGCTAATACAAATATTGACTGAATAGCAACGGCTGAAAAACTGCCGATCATACGACCGGGCCATGAGGACAGTCTTGAGGTTAAACAACAACAAAACAACAACAACAACACTGCCATCAGCACCACCACCACCACCACCACCACCACCACCACAAACAACAACAGCTGATAGAGAAATGTTTTCCTTTAGCCCACATGAAGTAAATAACGAAAACAGTTGAGACTGACAACTTTACAGTTTATACGGCTAATATGACATGTTAGACTTTACTCCAAACTTTATTGTAGATTTAAAATATTAATTTGCTAAACCTCAGTTCTATAAACCTGAAACCATGGGTTTATATAAGAATCCAATAATATTTTCCTTTAGCTGTTCAGCTTCTTTTGAAAAGTATAATGAAAATTATGAAGTAATTAATACTGGTAACCAGTATGTGAGATAATTGATTGCTCTATGGCCGAAGTATATGTTTGCTTTAGGCCATAGATTCGCGTATTTCATATAAGAGACACCTTTCAAATTTTATGCATTCATGAAATTTGAGATTAACGAGAAGGAAATTTATGAAAAGTCTATGAAACTAGGGATCAACGCGGATAATGAACATATATTACCAAAGGTGTTCCAGTCATGCTCATATCGTCTTTCATTCAGACACAATGTATCTAGAGCTACATCATATAATGTACATTTCACATTATATTTCAAGGCAAAATGCGATTGAAGAGAAATGTGACTGCTGTTTCTAGCTGGTTGAACGATGGCATAGAGAGTCTTTCATTGGCTCGAAGAATGAAATATTTGTCGGCCATGATATTTTTTGTCCAACAATATTAACTATGTAAAATAAAGAGATGTCATCTGGGAATCAAAGCTGGCCATATTGTCAGTTCATAAAAAAAAAAAAAAATTGTTGCTAGTTGATTGAATGCACAAAAAATGCGTTCTAGCGACAAAATAATGGGCAATGGATAGAGAAAGAAAGAAGGAAAGAAAGAAAAGAGAGAGGAAGGGAGAGTTAAAAAGAGAGCCGAAAAACTCCATTAATGACAGTTCATAGCAATTTCTAAATCAATTGTGACATTGAAATATTCTTTCCAAAAGGGGAAACTGAGTTCATAAGATAAAAAAAAAAAAAAAAAAAAAAAAACATTTTCAAAAATGGAATAAAAAAATGAACAAATTGCAGAAACAAAGAAACACAACTCAATAAACAATGTCTAAAACTGTGGAAACGTCAGTTATGAACTGCTTTCCAAATATCAATGTAGATATGAGAGAAAGCAGAATATTAAATGGGGTGTTGTAATGTAAGCAGGTCAGCATCTCAGCGTTCTTCTATTAGATTTTGTATTTGTTCACCATATACATTTCACCTTACACGGTCAGTAAAGTAAATGAAAAGAATATTTGATAATTAATCTAATCAATTATATCTACCTACATTGAGAGTGTCCGCTATGTGTATGTGTGTGTGTGTGTGTGTGTGTGTGTGTGTGTGTGTGTGTGTGTGTGTGTGTGTGTGTGTGTGTATTTATGTGTGAGTCTGTATGTGTGTGAGTGTGTGTGTGTGTGTGTGTGCGTGTGTTTCTGTGTTTGTATGTGTGTGTATGTGTGTGCGTGTATGTGTGAGAGAGAAAGCGAGAATGAGGTAGAGAGAATGAGGGAAAGAGAGTGAGGGAGAGAGAGAGAGCGACGGAGGGAGAGAGAGACTGAGAGCGAGGGAGAGAAAGAAATAGAGAACAAATGTTTGCTGTATTCTACTGTCATTAAATAACATAATATTCACTCCCTCACTCTCTCTTTCTCTCTCTCATATATCCAACACGCATGCATGCACACACGCACACGTACCCACTCAAACGCACGCACACACATGCACACACACATTTGCGTTTCATGCATAATTATTCAGGGTGGCCCAAAAGTAGGTTTACAGTTATTCAACTATCTCTTTCGCATTCATATATTAACAGTTTAGATCTTAATTATAGAAAAAAAATATGAAACCATTATTCTATGCTAATTTAGTTAATTTTGTCAACTTCCCTTTTCAGTTTGTAAGAAAGAAATTTAAATGTAATAAAATGTTTTAAAAGAAATTTAAAGTGCCTACGTGATTACTGTAAACCTACTTTTGGGCCACCCTGTATATAACTAGAGTTGAGACTTAATAGAAGATTACATTCAATAAGGACATACTCTTTTACTCCTTTACTTGTTTCAGTCATTTGACTGTGGCCATGCTGGAGCACCGCCTTTAGCCGAGTAAATCGACCCCAGGACTTATTCTTTGGATGTCTAGTACTTATTCTATCGGTCTTTTTTGCCGAAACGCTAAGTTACGGGGACGTAAACACACCACCATCGGTTGTCAAGCGATGTTGGGGGGACAAACACAGACACACATACACAGACATACATATACATATATATACATATATAACCACAGGCTTCTTTCAGTTTCCGTCTACCAAATCCACCCACAAGGCTTTGGTCGGCCCGAGGCTATAGTAGAAGACACTTGCCCAAGGTGCCACGCAGTGGGAATGAACCCGAGACCATATGATTGGTAAGCAAGCTACTTACCACACAGCCATTAATTTTTAGAAATGAGATGTCGTCAATAACTTCAAATGTCTTTTTACTACGTAAGGCTTCGTCACACTGTAGATATCATAGTTGTTGATAATACCAGTTATATGTGTAGTTTTGCAGTCCGAAATGGAATTCGATGAATTAGTTCTAGGTAGGTAAATAAAACCCGAGATCCTGTAGACTTTGCAATAGAATAAAAACGAATTAGAAAATGTCGGAGTTGGACGCCTTGTGTGATGTAAAGAGAATTATGGTATTTGTGAGTGAATTGAATTTATCTCCGTTTACCTCCCAAGAACATGTTTAGTATTCATACATTCATAGACACATAATAACATACATTTGCAATAGCAAATAAATACGACTCACAAATGCACAAATACACAATTACATACAAGAAAACACAGATACATAACCTGACTGACTGACTGACTCACTCACTCACTCACTCACTCACTCAATCAATCAATCAATCACTCACATACACGCACACACACATATACATTTACATACACGAGCACAGTCTGAGAGATCCAACAAAGAATGAAACTTCGAAGTTAGTATCAACTTTTTTCTTCTAAATAAATCAATCTGTATATGTACCTCTGTCTGTCTGTCTGTCTGTATGTCTGTCTGTCTGTCTGTCTGTTTGTCTTTACGCACGCTGACATATAGCTGACTGGTGTAGAAATATACATAAAGATTTATACAAAACATTTATATGTACAATGTATGTATATGTGTGTGTGTATGTATATATGTTCACACACATAAAATGTATATACAAATGTGTGTATATCAGTCTAGCTGCCTATGTGTTATATATATAGGGAGAATTCAAAAAAACAACAAAAGACGAAGACAGGTGGTGGAGAAAACAAACAGATGTATTAGTATAACGCTCGAGAATTGAAAAATCCTTAACGTTTCGAGCCTACGCTCTTCAACAGAAAGGAACAGAAAGGAACAAGAATATATATATATATATATATATATATGTATGTATGTATGTATGTGTGTGTGTGTGTGTGTGTGTGTGTGTGTGTGTGTGTGTATGTATGTATTTTAGTATTGTGACAATTGCATTGTTTAGCAATATTTAAAGTTTCCTAATTTCCTATTCCGATGGGTGAGGAATTTCCAATATTTTGCACATAGTCCTTCTCTGTGGAAAGGTCTATTTTTTTTATCTTTAAGCACAAAAAGGGAACTAACATTAGGCCTTAAATAAGTATTTCTCTTATAATAAGATGGCGAGCTGGCAGAAATGCTTAGCAGTATTTCGTCTCTATTTACGTTCGGAGTTCAAATTTCGCCGATGTCAACTTCACCTTTCATCGTTTCGGGGTCGATAAATTAAGCCACATTTGCGTACTGGGGTCTATCTAATCGACTGGCCCCCTTCCCCAAAGTTTCAGGCCTAGTGCCTAGAGTAGAAAAGAATAAGCATTTCTCTTTCTTCTCTTTCAAATTTCGCCTCATTTGTTTTCTATGGATATGCGCTATGCTGAATGCTTTTAGTTTTTTACGGGCGGATGTATGTGTGGGCAAATGAGAAGATGTAAGATGTAAGTACATCTTTCTATGTCCTTGTGTATCTTCTATACTATACATAGGTGTGTCTATGCTACTGTTATACGTGTGAGCGTTTCTCTCTGTATCTTCCTCCCCCCCTCTCTCTCTCTCTCTCTCTCTCTGCTTGTGTGTGTGATGCTTGACGAGCATCTTGTTGGGATCAGTCTCTTGGCCTATTAAACTTCTCATAACTTTCGTTCTCTCTCCGCTTTATCATCTAATATTTTCCTATCTCTTTTCTATCACTGTTATCTTTCCTATTATTTCCAATCTGCGCATGCGCAACAACTAATTTTAGGTCATTTCACTTTGCTTCTCTCTCACTCTTTCTCTCTCTGTCCGAAGCAGGACATTCTTCCAAACTATAAAATTAAGCTTCAAACAGCATGCCATATTGGCCAGATTCTGAGATATGCAAACAGAAATGGTTGACCATAGTGTACTTAGTCATTAAGTAACCAAATATAAATAAAAGTACAAGAGTTACTGGAACATATTATCATAAGAAATATTATCGTAATGATATTTTGAGTAAGATAATAAGGTACCCATACATATAAGTCTGGCGTGTCAGTTTCGTCACCAGCGTTACTGTTAGAATACAAAGTGCCAGAACGGATAACGCAACGCATCTTGCCCGACCTTGAAACTTTTCTGCCAATCCTCTGCCCTACATAGGTACACAGATTAGAAATATCTAATTATAAGAAATAGTGCTACATAGATAAGAACTAGTTTTAAATCAGTTACTTATGTAACAAAATATTTGAATAGACGAAGGATATTGCCAACTAAAATTCTTCAAATTCACGTTATATGTGGCGAGTTTGATAAATGCAAGATGTTCAGAATGGATAACTGTTTTTATATTAACAAGAGAATACTGTTTGTTATTCAGTGACCGTTAATGTACTGCATCAATATCCAGGATTAATATTTATATATATATATGCACTAACTTACATATGACTCTCTCACACACATGCAAACATCTGCTCACACAGATATACGCACACACAAAGATGTATGTATATATGGTCTCCCCCCCGCCTCTCTCTCTCTCTCTCTGTTGTCTGCTTATATATATAATGTAAATACATAGATACACAAATGAATTTGAAGCTAGACATATACATGTAATGTACATTTCTATAGATTAATATGATGATATGCACAAGTATTTGCAGTGCCACTTACACGTAAATATAACATTAGAGCACAGTCTCACACAGATTATCTACGAACATACTTACCTACCTACCTACCTACCTACCTACCTACCTACCTACCTAATATATAATACATACATACATACATACATACATACATACACACATACATACATACATACATACATACATACATACATACCTACACGCGTGCATGCATACATATATAATTCAGAAAATTACTCAAAATTTTATCTTATACTTTACGAAAACATATTTGTAACAGAAAAATAAATACATAGATTGAAATTCAAATGGAACCATCAATCTTTGACAGGTAAGCGCAAAGCAGTATAAGCACATGACTTGGTGGTTACGGTATTTGGCTCAAGATTATAAGGTTATAAGGTCGGTGGTTAAATTCCTGAATCGGATGTCAGGTCTTTTCTTTGAGAACGTTAGCTTAATGAGGTAGCGCTAATGAACATTTCACGTTAGTTTAATGAGGTAGAGTTAAGGAAAACATCATACTAGTTCAATTAGTATCATTATTTTGTTCAGCAAGTAACATCTGCTTTAATTGGTTATAGTTAGTGTCTAAGAGTATTAATTGGTTTGGGATCGCTCAGTCCCGTATCTAAATATAGATGTCAGACTTGTATGCCAGTACAGGCCAAAAACTATAAAAATACATTATCAAACCACATCTATTTAACAACGTGTAAGCCCCACCCACGAGGTAAACCTAAACATATATAAATGTTCTGGAAATCAAATAAATAAATTAAATATAATAAATAAAAGATTTAAGAGTCTGACGAATAAACCTGAACTGAAACTTCAAAATCAAAGTTTGACTTGTAAAGTATGGTGTGATTTTCTTCATAAATACGTCGGTTAATCCTTCAAATAATGTTTGCATGCTTTTATATATAACTGTACATAAAAAACGAACGCATCTATCTGTCTGTCTGTCTGTCTGTCTATTTATCTATCTATCTATAATATATATATATGGTCACCCCACAGTGTAAAATTAACAGCGGACCTTGCAGCAATTCAGCAAAACTTCACAAAAATCGTCTCATTTCAACAGCTCAGCAGCTGGGAAAGGCTGAAACAGCTAAGATTCTATTCCCTGGAGCGAAGGTGGAAGAGATATGCATTAATATACATCTGGAAGATCCTGCAAAAAGATTGTGCCAAATTTTAGTATTGAAAGCTATACAAATGCCAGGACGGATCGACACTGCACAGTGCTAAAGACCCAACAATATCGTCACGCTTCAGGGCCAGTTACTGCATAGCATGGGTTTCAGGGGCACAGATTTTTCATATTCTTCCAAAGAGCCTGATGGACCTACACAAAGTAGATGTAGGTGCTTTCAAATCAAAACTGGATCTCTTCCAGTCGAAAGTTCCAGATGAACCTACCACGCGGCAGGAGGCGCAAATGAGGGTAGCGACATCAAACTCGCTTATTCACGAAATTCCACATATCAGAGGAGGCTCTCTATAATAACAGTGTAGCAAAATAGCGGTATCCCAGCATGGCTACAGCATACATACATACATACATACATACATACATACATACATACATACATACATACATAGAGATGACAAAAGAAGAATTGTTTATTCCTTTGTCATCTCAATTTCTTATTTCTGTACTCGACTAACGGTTCGTCCCAAGCACACACATATTGAGTTCTGCACTAGATTATTTGTATCGCAATGCCTAAACAAAATATTAACACGCACACACACACACACACACACACACACACACAGAGTAATATTTCACCTAGATATTGCGATTGTCATACAAATAACCTGATGTGGAACTCAATACACACACACACACACACACACACACACACACACACACACACACACACACACACACACACACACACACACACACACACACACACACATACATTATATACATAAAAAATTTTGCTGCTACTTCTGGTTTGGATAAGACATATTTCGTTCAGGAAACAAATACTTGATATTAATATAGCAAAAGGGAAACAAATTTGATCCGAAACAAAACCCAAGCAAAACAAATGAAGAATAATATATATATCTGTGGATCTTAGATAAGGAGCTTGTAACTGCAATATTCAAAATGCATATTCCGCTATATTCTGCTATATTCTGCTTATCATCGGCACGGAACGACACAGAGTAAACATGATAATACGTAGAGCTTATAATGGATTTAGAATGGAGAGAAACAGTTTTGTAATCCGTAATAGCAGGAGGGATGGAAGAAGAAAGTAATTGAAGATAGTGATGGTAATAATAAAGATTATTATTATTATTATTATTATTATTATTATTATTATTATTATTATTATTATTATTATTATTATTATTATTATTATTATTATTATGTCCACGTGGAAGGAATTAGGTGAAGGACAACAGTGATAACAAAAGTGATAATAATAGTATTATTGAATCTGTTGTTAAGAAGGATGTTGATGGCCATGGCGAAGTTGTTGATGTTGCTGTTGCTGTTGCAGCTGCTATGATTATTAGCTGTGTTGGAAATTAGATTGACAATGGGGATAATGCTGAAGTTTATATAAATTCAAATAGAATAATTTATGAGAAAAGATAGAAAAGCAAACCAGAAAAAAAAAAGAAAAAATTGGAGTCAGTTTTATAACTAAAATATTTTAGAGAAATGATAAGGAATTACAGAGTCAATATGATAAAACAATAAGAAACACACTCCTGAGAGAAATCCGCAACTCAAGTTTTAATTCCCATTAGAGGCAAACATATTTTCGGTAATGCCGCTAATGTCCTTGAGAAATGTACGAAAGTCACACAGCTTCATGTACCGCTTCTATATATTTAATGCCTTTATCTGATTCATAACTGAATTGCTGAATTTTCTCTTAGTCCCTGCCTGCCTGTCTGTCTGTTTATCTGTCTGTCTGTCTGACTCTCTCTTTCCCATTATATTAAATATATATTAGCTTTTTTTTGTTTATATCAAGTTATGCAAAACCATTTTACATTAAACAAAGTTATTCAATACTTTTTAGGAGAGTATATATTTATCAAAATTTTGGAAGGAAATGGGTGCTAGCCTTCGTAAGGCAGCCTGACGAAGGCAAGCAAACCAAAACTTCGAAGTCACTGTTAACTCTCTTCTTACATGTACATACATATGTGTGTGTATGTGCATGTGTGCGAATACATGTATGTATACTTGTGTACCGTATTTACTCGAGTATGAGCACTAACTTTACTTTCATCCACTCAGGGTCAATAAAATTTAATATAAGATATAATAGAATGACCAATCTCACACAAATTTGTTAGGCTTTTGCCTGACAATTAAGACAATAATTATCATCATATAAGGAAACGTATTATGATTAACCTTAGAAAATTGTAAGCACATGTCCATTTGCTGAGTGGACAGTGAGCCAGTTTTCACAATAATTACTTTGGAAATCAAATGTTTGCTTGCGCAATGACCATTACCTCACGCTACATCTTGAGTGAAATAGTTCTATATTTGAATCCTCTTTCTGTGAAACAATTCTTCTACGATTTTTTTGTTGTCAGTGTTGTTTAGGTCCAAAATCGTCTCTCATCAAATAGACATATGATTAAAGGTATTAACGCGATTACTAACCCTTGATTATATAGTTAATACCATTCCTGGTATATATTACTACTTATGTTGTATTTTGAAAATGTTAAGGTAAAATTTAGGATTGATTTAGCTGCTTTTTCGAGCAGGTAGAGGGGTTACAAAGCCGCCCCTCGTGATTAAAACCTTTACAGGCAATATTAAATTGGAGAAATAAATTCTTAAGGACAAGTTTAAAGTAGAAACATTATTTGATGTTCTTCCCTGTAACCTCCATTCTAATAATACAAGGAAAAAGGCTTTGGTGTTATCAGTAGAACCTATCGATGTATGTCTCATAAAAGTTTTCTTCTATTTGTTTAAATATTACTTTTTTTTACTGCTTGTTATTACAGTAGTTTTCCCTGTAATTTTGTTCATACTTAGTGGCTGAAATATCAGATAACATTTCGTTTATTCTTTTACCAGTATGGTTTTAGTTAGCTCTTACACTATATAATCATATGTCTTGGCAGTTATTTACGTACTACAATCAAATGACCATTTACAGGCACCCACACATATACCCTATATATATATATATATATATATAT
>NC_068984.1:21888165-21889823 GCF_001194135.2 Octopus bimaculoides
TGTGTGTTTATGTATGGTGATGTAAACAGGAAAATAGAACTCAAAATATAAGTATAAGTATATTTTTATTGATAATTAGCAGAAGCAGCAGAGTGACTAAAAGGCCGTAAGTTTGGTGTATTGGCACTTTATATGTACACACACACACACACACACACACACACACACACACACACACACACACATGTACAGGCTGTGTTAGATATTTGAAGACAGATTTATGTTTATAAGAAAAAAACAGATATATAATAACAGATAATAACTTTATATATAAAAAAATGCTAAGACGATAAAAATACACCTTCTTTTCTATGATTTTATTTTAAAAAGCCACCTTCAGCTTCAATAGCTACTTCTATATGAGATCTAAATCATCTACATGCACGAATCAAGTGGTCCTGATTCCTTTTGGACATTACTCTGACTATGGCATCTTTGAAAGAATCTTTGGTGTTATAGGCGTGTTCTTTGACCTCTCTCTCAACAACGCTTCACGTGTAATAAGTCCAATGGATTGAAATGTGGGGAATTAGGAGGCCAAATGTCAGGGGTTATGTGATCATGAACATTTTCAGCCATCCATTCCTATGTTACTAGAGCCATGTGTGACAGTGCAGAGTCTAACGGAAACACATATGCCTTTCCATTGCATATAATATCTATCCAGGGCTTAACAATTATTTCCAGAACCTCAATATATGTGACAGAGTTAACTTTAAGGCCTTGTGGGAAGAAGTAAGGAGGCATCACATGTTCTTCATTGCTAACAACCCCCTAATGCCATGACAATTGCAGGAAATGTTGTATGCATAACATTTGGAACTTCAGAAGGGTCTGCACACAACCATCTGTCATTTCTTCTGTTTACACTTTGATCTCTGTCGGAGTTTTTCTCGTTTGAGAAAAACCAAATCAAATTTTTTGTTGGATTTTTCAGTTTGTTTAAGAGCCTTTTAGATCTGATATAGCGATTTTCTTTTGCTTTTTCTGATAAATTGACCATTCCACATTATATAAGATTTATATCTGATGTCTTCGTGGATAACATTTCTGACTGTTCCTTCTGACACATGGAGATCTTTTGCAATTGACCCCATGGGCCTTCTTGTAATCAATGAATGGTCTGTTGAACTTTCTGGACAAATTCAGGTATTCTGATGATTTCAGAGCGTTTAGAATGCTTCTTATGCTTTGATACTGGTGATACGTTTCCATCTTCAGTCTCTAGCTCCTTACAAACTTTGTAGACGAAAGATCTGGCAACTTTTAAAAATCAAGATATTTCTAAATTGCTATGATCAGCCTTTATAACCACAGTAACAGCATGCCTCTTCGTTTTTTGAGTAAGCTGAGGGTCTGTCATTATTATTTTCTGAAACAAATATTATACAGAGTTAGCAAAAAATGCAGCAATGACCCCCAAAAGGTATGTATATTGATAAGTGCATCCGCCATTGAGTCTGACGAGCCGTCTATAAGCTCTAGCACTTTATGGATGCAAAACCATTGGTCAATCTATGACCCGACATATATCTAACTGCTTGGATATATTTATATATATATATATATATATATATATATATATAATAATAATTTTTCCAGAGGATGTAGCAACCGATATATCGAATTTGAAGTCTCTGTCTCTTTTGAATATGAAA
>NC_068984.1:21889865-21890862 GCF_001194135.2 Octopus bimaculoides
TAAGTCTTCTTTTAACGCAAACAAACATAGAAATCCTTACGTCGCAAATTTTGTTACTTCGTTGATAGAGAAAAAAATCATGTAAATCAGAACAATAACTGGCATTTTCTGAAGCTAAATTCACGGTATTTTCTGTTATTTCAAATTGTTTTATTCATTTTTTCTCGTGCTTCAAACCTTATTCTAAGAATTATGAATAGCTTGAAAATATGAAGTTTATTATAACCGCCACTCTGCTTGACCTTTCAAGATATTAAAATCTTCAGAAAACCCCAATTATGTCAACATTTCTCAGCATAAAAGCCGCACTTTTTCTTTCCAAAAAAATGCCTTAAAATTCATCACCCCTGGGGACTATATGCGACGTTGGACCTATATTATCTGGTTTTATGCACTATGCCTTCTTGAATATGCAGTGTTATAATTAAGGTACGACTAATATACCAGTGCGTCTTTTATGCCAATATATATACAATTATTTTCAGTATGTATTTTGATAATAACCGTATTTTTTCTAACGGTTTTTAAAAGCAAAACTTTGAAAATAATCAAACTCCCATGTTTTATTACATAAATATACAACCAGAGTCCCTTTTAAGATCTCTATTCATCATACTTAGTAATCAATATTCCTGTTCTTTTTTTGTTTTTCATCATTTTCCTGACGATGAACAGAATATACATTAAGAGTAGAGGCCTTTTACCTCTTGCTAATGGCTAGTAATACATGTTTTATATTTTTACATTTGAACTGTCAATCTACAGCATTCTGTATTTGACTGGTATATATTTCTCTCGATATCACGTGTATAGTGTTTGTTCCTTTGGAAATTAAAAGAAAAAAAAAACAAAAATGGACAAAAGTAACTAAAATATAGCATATATAAAAAATATATTTACACACATTATAAATGTATGAATGCATATACATACATTATATACATACATACATTATATATATATATATATATATATATATATATATATATATATATAT
>NC_068984.1:21890879-21892481 GCF_001194135.2 Octopus bimaculoides
GAGAGAGAGAGAGAGAGAGAGAGAGAGAGAGAGAGAGAGAGAGAGAGAGAGAAAGTGAAAGAGAGGGAGAGAAAGAAAGAGATATGGATATAGATATGTAGATATGTACATATACATATATATTTATGTATGTGTGTTTGCGTGTATGTGGGTTCGTATGTATACATGTACACATTCATATACTGAACTCGTGAAAAGCATACCTTATTTTTAGATATTGTGCAACACTGAAAGAAATAGAAACTGTCATTGTGTATTTATGGCTATGAAGCAATATCTATTTATGGTATAGACTGTGTTATATAAAGGTAAGATTATCTAGCCCCCACCCTACGGCTCCCCCATGGTTCAGTAAGTTTCACACACTATTGTGGCAATATGTGAAGTGATATCTCAAATCTGATATATACGTCTGGAAATCGATATCCCAAAATTACCAAGGAACAAAGTGGTATGTTTACGTTAGTCGAAGTCCTGCTGAGTGCTTGTTATGTTACGTAACTGATGAAGGATATATCTATACTCTGAGTAATAGTAAAATGAATGGCTTTTCGTTAATGATCGTGTGGAGTTCGATACCTAATAAGCGGGTACCCTGGAATGCTGCTGTAAGTAAATTGTTACGTAGAGTGCTTCTTACAAATGAGATGTGAGGTCGATTTCAACAAAATTCCGTTTCTAAATCTTTCTTTGTCATTCTGTGAAAGAGATTCGGCGAACATAGTGTAATGATGTGAAGGCGATGACGACGACAATGATGACGATGATGATGTTGAGGGCGATGATGATGACGAAGACAACTATGATGATGATGACGATGATGGTGATGACGATGATGATGATGATGACGATAATGATGATATTGATGATAATAATGATAAGAATCAGTACTATTTAAACCTCGTACAGTCTCAAAGAACATGCCTGCCAAATATATGCGGAGTATTCTGTTACATATCAAGATAAAAGAAGTCATGTTTTCTTTATCAATTAGTACCATTTTAGATATTTCACACTCTTGTTTTCTTCTTCACGCTTGATCCAACTCGCACTTCTCCTCACTTGTACTGTTTGCTGTTGCTGCTGCAGCTATTGATATTGTTGCTGTTGTTGTTGTTGTTGTTCTTGTTCTTCTTCTTCTTCCCTTTTTCTTCCCCCTCCTTCACCTACATACTACGCTCGCCGTGTTTCTCTTCATTTTGCACCATTTTCTATTATAGTATATGATCCGATAAACATCTTACAGCAATACACACACACAGACACGCACCAGGCACACACATATACACAAACATACTCGCACACACACTCTCACACAGAGACATGTATATTAACTACAACATGACAGAAAACAGTGAAAACTATTTATGATTCAGCAGTGAGTTCATGGTGAGCTCAATTTGGGATTCGGTTTTGATTCCAGTATGAAAACGTTTCACTTCACTTGCGATGTCACTAATGTTTCTTCAGGACGTCTTAAGCATGAGTAATCTCATTTCCTCTCAACTTAATCATTAAGGTGCCATTCATGCATAACGGCAGAATGAAATATGAAACCGCCCGTTTCGCTATATATATATATATATATATATATATATATAT
>NC_068984.1:21895102-21900696 GCF_001194135.2 Octopus bimaculoides
TATATATATATATATATATATATATATATATATGCGCGTGTGTGTATCTCTGTTTGTCTGTCTGTCTCTCTCTCTCTCGCTCTCTATGTATATATGAAATTCGTAATAATTTTTAAGTGTAGCAATATTATACGAGCAGTTGCTTCAACCGCAAAAAAAACAAAAAAACAAAAACATACCCATATAGCAGAGAATTATTCTGTGACAGTTTTTGTCACGTTTTAATACATTTTTATCTAACCATCTGGGAAATTAAAATAAAATGCGAAATATCGGACATTATTTTCATTTAGATTTATCAATTCCCTCTAGTGAGACTTCTGCATTCTTTAGTAAACTTCGTTAATGAAACGTAAAATAATGACTTCTAGGCGGATCGTTTGTTTTATATACCTACACGTCAGCAGGAGCAAACCATGGATACTTGAATGAAAAGCTGTAAAACCTTCTAAAATAATTTTTCCCACAAAATCGAAATAACCACAAAATAACTGCAATATTGAGAGCCAATCGAAGCCCATGTTCCGCATAGTGTTACTAAAATCTTTGAATGGACCCCATAAAAGTAACAAATATTTGCTCAATGAATGCATTCACTCCGCTTGTCCCAAGCCACAAAGAGACTACAGTCTACAATCGCGATGTAAACAGAAAGTCCATAGAAATGTTGCAAAATTTACGACAGCGTAAAAACACAGCAATGTCTCACTGAATCACCAAGCGTCAGTGTGGAGGACTAATATGAGCGAAGCATATTCGAAGTTGCTGCCATGATGCAACATATTAGTCTAACACCCCACTGCCTTTTTATATTTAATTAATTTTAATTAATTAAATTTTCAGGCTTTCCGTCTCTTCTTCCCAATATCTTGAAATCAGAATCAGTCATTTAGAAAACGTATTTGTTCATCACTACATGTTAAATTAATACCATGGCATTCTATATCAAGTATGCCGGAGCCATCTCGACACGAATATGCTGCTATTTATATAAGCGTTCAGTATTAATCATTAAGGTGTAAATCAGATTTTATGAATTTTTATTCTGGGAAATACTTAAAAGAACCGCTCGCTCTTAATCCCGAAGCACTTCTTTCTCTTCACTCTACGGAAACTTGTCACTCAAGTTAAATCACTAACTCAGAACGCAAATTAACAAATTCTGTGCGAGTCAATGAAATAATCTTACTGTGGTCGCTACCAAAACACGTTTGATCATGTCTGCTATCTAGGAATGAGTAACCACACACACACACACACACACACACACACATTCTAGTCATCCAGGAACGTCTACAAGTCTTCTGTATGACTAGTTTGAATGAATATATATATATATATATATATATATATATATATATATATACACACACACACACGAACCAACGATGATCAAAGTAAACACGTGCTTATTACTTTTTAAACTCTCGGTAAACTAATCCGTGAAAGGCATTCGTTGCGGGATTTTGTCACGGAGAAAAATTCCTCTCTAAAAACATTGTATGTCAGTTCAAGTTTCAAATGACGCCAGCCTTCTGTTGTACTTGTTTCGGTGTGATTTCGTGTCCCCCATGCTAGATACTGCCTTGCATATTTGGAGCTCAAGTTAAACAAATATTTTCCGCCGTACTCTTGAAGCTTTGCCACCTGGAATTAATTTAGTATAAGCACACAAATCAGTGACAATTAATTTTTGGTACGTTCCTGCACACTATCGACTGTGAAGCATCGCAGCGGAATTTTGTTCCGAAGAAAAACTTCTCCCTGTGGTCCTTCTGTGTGAAAATATACATCGAACCTAGTAAGGGGATAAAATCATGCAGAAACACGAATCTGGTCGTTTGATGATGTCAGTTGCTCAGCACGGGTGCTACCTTGAGTTTCGTTTACGTCTAACAGTTCACCTAGCAATTCAACAAATAGAGGACGATAAAAATATGTACCATATAGAAATATGTATAAATCTAGATAGGGTGAGTGTTGGGCATGGACTTGGCTGCAGTTTGTTGACTGAAACTAGTGGTAAAAATAATAAGCAATTGATATAATATACATTTCAAGCATTTCATATACACATTATATATCATACATTATTGAACAGAAAATAATTTTCGAGTTACCTTTCTTGATTTTTTTCTCCATCATTACTTCATCAAATACGATGAACTCTATGCTCCTTTACTAATGGCGTCATAAGAAGCGGAAACACGCTAGAGTTGTCCCCCGTATTTACTGAACTCATTTTGATAATATAAGTCATGAATAATTTTCCTTTTTTCCTAACTGCACAATTATTTCTAGTTAGGCCTATTTTTATTGCTTGCCTACATTAACACAAGCTTAACTGTATTTTATACACTAGCCTCACCGAAAATCAGAACAATACAATAGAGAATTTTATACACACAGAGGCACACACGCACATACACGTGTGGTGTGTATTTCTGACTGTGAGTATGAATGTTTGTGCATTTATTCACATCTTTATATTAAACAGAATTGTGATTGTTCACTTTTCCAAAGAAGAATTACTGCTTTCTAATGGTGATGTTTAGATACGAAAATAAGGATTGCTGTTTTCAGTTTGTACAGATATGAGTTTGAACAGACAATTGTCCCTTAGTTACAGAATTAAACTTTCAGAACTCTGAGCCAACACGAATTACACGATGCAAGATATCTTGGTTAAAACAGAAGCTAATAAATAAGTTTGGATATTCTGTGAACTGCTTTGATATTCACTGAAAACTGACTTGAGTGAATGATGTCGGTTGATATGCTTTCTTTACATCATACATGAATAAATTTGAAGTTTTTGAATGTAGCGGGGTACATTTTGTGATCCATATTAGTTTGCAGATCAATTAATATATCGATCTACTTTCTCTTTCACCCATTCATTCAATATTCCAAGCCATGAAACATAACATTTTATATCTACAAAAATCCATAAAATTATTCAACCAAATAACCAGCTAACCAGACGTATGTAATATGAATATCCATACATGGTTGTCTGTCTCTCTCTCTCTCTCTCTCTCTCTCTCTCTCTCTCTCTCTCTCTCTCTCTCTCTCTATCTATCTATCTATCTGTTTGTCTATCTGACTGTCAATATAAATAACTCTCGATCGATCAATCGATCGCTCAGTTTACATAAATTGCATGTCTGTATGTCCTTGTTTCTATTATTTTTATACCCATCTATACACCACAAGTATACCCAGTGATAAAACACACACACATACACATACACTAACTTTCTATTTTTCTTTGACTCTGTCTTTATTATTTCTCTCTCTCTCCCTCGCTTTCTGTATATATGTTTATATACACATATACATACTTTGCATATGTGTGTGTGTGTGTGTGTGTGTCATGCGCGCGCGCTTGAGTGCGTATTATGTTCATATATACGACTGTAGGCTGGTCTGTATGTTTCTTTAATATCTAGTCATTCAGAAAATCATACAAATATGTGTAGGATGTTTCAATATTATTGCTACGGGCCAACAGATATCTATAGAAATAAACATTGATGTGGGATCATACATTTCATAAAATAAATACGTTCATTACTTCTCCAGTTTGCTCTTGAAAACATAATTAAGGCCATACTGAAGTCTTACAGTCAAAATAAGAAATCTAAAATTTTTTGCCATAATTTTCCATTCATCGTTCGTAACACGAATATGTAAGAAAACATTTTATCCGGATAACCATATCTTAGAATGGTGTTTTTTTCTACACTCAGGTTATATTTCTCCTCAAGAATACCCAGAAACCCGTCAAGTAAGTCCTTCAGACTTGGTTACTAATTTTACAGCAATGACAGGAAGGAAGTTGTGCAATTTTGGAGATGGATTTCTCGGCGGCGAATATCTTTAGTTTCCTTATAATTTAACATTTTATGTGTTTTTAGTCTGTGGAATACGATCATGCTGGCGCACTGCCTTGAATGTTTTAGTCGAACAAATCGACCTCAGTGTTTCTTTCTGAAGTTTGGTACATATTTCATCGATTATTTTTGCCGAATTACTAAGTTGCAAAGACGTAGACAAGCCAACACCAGTTGTCAAGTAGTTTGTCGGATCAAACACAAAAGTCATGCGCACACACACAAACACACGCACGCGCGCGCGCGCACACACACACACACACACACACACACACACAATCTTGTTCACAATCTACCAAATCCACTCACAAAGATTTCGTCAGCCCAGGGTACTATAGCAGTAAAATACTTGCTTAAGGGGCTGCGCAGTGGAACTGAACCCGACGCCATGCACTTACAAACCAGCAACATCTTGTAAAAGAACACAAATCTTCAAATAATTACATACTCACTTTAATAGAGACCAGGCTCCTATATTTTGAAGAAACTCATTTCTCATTTTTCTATGATGTAAGTGAAAGGAAGATGCAAATTCATAAATGCACGCAAGTTCATACACAAATATTTCTATACATACACTAATATATATATATATATATACATATATATATGCATGTATATATATATATATATATATATACATATATATATATATATATATATAGTTGAAATTTAAGGAAAAACAAAAGACGAAGACAAGTGTATGAACAACAAACAGGTGTATTAGTTTGACGCTCGGGAAAGTGAGAAAGTCTTTCAACAGAACGGTATAACGGTATAAAAGACAATAAACAGCGAGAAAGAGAACAAAAAAAACTTGTGGATTTAGCGATCAAGCATGGTGGCTCACACACACACACACACACACACACACATATGTATGTATGTATATGTATTTATAAGTATTTGTATGTCTATGTACATTTATATATATATATATATATGAGTGTGTATATGTATATGCTGCATAAAATAACATATACAAAGGTAAAAGAAACTTATAAGAAAGGCCAAAATCTAAATGATCAACACTAAAAAGCGTTAAGGAAGCCCTACACTACAGCTATCTCATTATCATAAAGTAAAGTGAGGAGCGTTAGGAAAGCGTCCATTAGTGCAGCGCGTTAAGAGATGAAGAAATTTGCCATTCATTGCTGTAGAAATATGGTCGGTGAGTTTTAAAGTCAGTAACACTTCAACAAGTACACTTCAGATCTTTGCTATCCATTCTTTCAGCTCTGTTTGAGATCTAAAAACTGTTACTTATCAAAGCTATGAACTAGTGATTTACAATTGAGACTTTACTTACTTAAAGACAGTTGCCTGTTCACCTCAGTTTCATGTTTTTTTTCTTCCTAAACTACTACTACTACTACTACTACTACTACTACTACTACTACTACTACTACTAATGCTAATGCTACTAGTTTTATTTTTATGTTTTCCCTTCTGTTTATTTCGTTTCCTTCTACTCTGACCCCGCCCCAAATATAAAAAGGAAGCTTGTTACTTCTACTACTACTATAACAACAACAGTAGTGAGAGCAGAAAGTAGTAGTGGTAGAAGAAGAAGAAGAAGAAGAAGAAGAAGAAGAACTAGAAGAAGAAGAAGAAAAAGAAGGAAAAGAAGAAGAAAAAGAAGAAGAAGAACTAGAAGAAGAAGAAGAAGAAGAAGAAGAAGAAGAAGAAGAATAAGAA
>NC_068984.1:21900789-21901015 GCF_001194135.2 Octopus bimaculoides
AGAAGAAGAAGAAGAAGAAGAAGAAGAAGAAGTGTGATATAAACGAGGCATGCTTTTAGAGACCGAGATTATTATTCTCATTGTTGCTGTTGTTGTTGTAACCCTTTCTTTGTTGATATATCATTGTTATTGTTGTTGTTGTTGTTGTTGTTGTTGTTGTCGTTGTTATTGTCTCTGCCACTCTCATTGATTTGCAAATATCTTCTTTTTGACATCTGAAGACTTC
>NC_068984.1:21901025-21901300 GCF_001194135.2 Octopus bimaculoides
AAGAAGAAGAAGAAGAAGAAGAAGAAGAAGAATAAGAAAAAGAAGAAGAAAAAGAACTAGAAGAAGAAGAAGAAGAAGAAGAAGAAGTGTGATATAAACGAGGCATGCTTTTAGAGACCGAGATTATTATTCTCATTGTTGCTGTTGTTGTTGTAACCCTTTCTTTGTTGATATATCATTGTTATTGTTGTTGTTGTTGTTGTTGTTGTTGTTGTCGTTGTTATTGTCTCTGCCACTCTCATTGATTTGCAAATATCTTCTTTTTGACATCTGAA
>NC_068984.1:21905935-21907397 GCF_001194135.2 Octopus bimaculoides
TCTATTTATCTATCTGTCTGTCTATCTATTTATCTATCTGTCTGTCTATCTATTTATCTATCTGTCTGTCTATCTATTTATCTATCTGTCTGTCTATCTATCTATCTATCTATCTATCTATCTGCATGCAGTCATACATCTCTCTCTCTCTCTCTCTCTCTCTCTCTCTCTCTTTCTCTCTTATTCATATGCTACTTTTGTCTTATACTTCGACACATGCCAACATTGTTCCACATTGCTCTTTACATTCACTTTGCCATCCAATTAGCAATAGCATTATTTCCCCTCCAACTTGCTCTTGGTCTCACTTCCTTACATACACGTTTTCACATAACTAAACTACAAATTCCGTACATGTACACACACACAAACACCCCGCTATCCCACTAGTCAATGACACAATATCTGCACATTTGCACACCTCTGTACACATATTGCTGCCACTTCTTATGCCTCTTTCACGATACACCCTTATACTTTCATCTACACAGCTGTCCCTGCCACCCTTTTAACCTTCCCCTCAGAGAACAGCAATTCTACCTGGTTTCTACCGCTTGGACCGTTTGTTTGTTTTTGTTACCAGCTATTTCTCTTTCCCTCTACGCTATCTGATTTTCTTTTGATGATGGACTTCTATCCGAAATGTTAAGACACTTTCTATTTCCTTTAAAACTTTCTTACTTCCATATTGTCTTTTTTATTGTTCATTAGATTTATACTACACTCGTATTTCATCAAAAGCATTCTATATTTTGTGAATTCACCTAGAACAACTCTGACACATATTTCCTTTTTTAAAGATTTTAGTTTGTGATATGTAAAAGGTCTGACAGCCATTGTTTGAACAAACAGTGCTTGGGTAATCTCACTGTTAATCTTGGATAAGTTGTCGTTGTTGCTATTGTATTTAACCTTAGATCACTTCTCTTGGAGCGGACTTACGTTCAAAGTTATTCCATCTATGATCAACTCATCTTATTCCTATACGAGGCGAAAATATAGCCATGTTATCCAGCGTATATTTTTTTGAGATGGAGGATGTGTGATCAGCGTTTGATTGGGCTGAGATTTAGCAGGTCGAACGACCATATGGAATCTATATGGTGAGCATCTGGATAATTTTCACAGATTAATTTCTTGGCGAACTGCAGACACCAGAGGATATGATCGATCGATTTTTCTCTCTAAATATCTGCTTCTCCATCAATAGGCTCTTCTGTCTGGATATCTTTAATTTTTATTTATTTATTTATTTCAGTCATTGGACTCCGGCTGTACAGTAGCATCGCATTGAAAGGGTTAGTCGAGCAAATCGACTGCCATATATGCTTTCTTTTTTTTATAGTCTATTTGTTTCTTTTGTCAAACCGGAAAGTGACGGTGATGTTTCGTAAGTAAACCTACACTGGTTCTTTAGCGGTCGAATGGGGACAAACACACAGACATACATGCGCACACATAC
>NC_068984.1:21907597-21910984 GCF_001194135.2 Octopus bimaculoides
TATATATATATATATATATGGGAGAATATACAAAAAATAACAACAGACGAGGACAGGTGGTGTAAATAACAAAAGTATATATTAGTATGACGCTCGGGAATACGGAAAGTCTTTGACGTTTCGAGCTACGCTCTTCAACAGAAAGAATACGGAGACAAGGAGAAAAACACGGAGAAAAAAAATTGAATAGTGTTCAGTCAACACGACGAGCACCTACATAGTTTCCCTTACATAAATTCACTCACATGGCACTAGACAGCCCAAGGCTATGGAAAAAGATACATACACAAGCAGCGGGTCTGAACCCAAAACCAACGCGAGTTTCTTAACCACACAGTTATTCTTGTATGTTGAAAACTTCCCATGCTGGGAATCGAATATGAGCCATCTGGGTGAAACCCAGGTGTCCAATATGTATATGTTTAATACAAATTAATAATATCTTTATTTATCGCTTCAACCCTACTACAAACCCCTTTCACGTTAAAACAGTCATTAAGTGCAAGTAGTTAATCTCATATTTACTCGTGTGAGCCTACAAGCTGTTTCAATGTATGAAATAGATTCTTAATTTTTTCCGTTTTAAGGTGTACTTGATTACCTTATGTCTTAGTGTCATAGATTTTCATTTCAAAACAATATCAGTTTGAATATGGAATGAGTGACACACACACACACACACACACACACACACGCGTATAACGTATATAGTTTTATGTATGTATATTTTATTATTTTATTATTATGGGTGCCCCTGAAGCTGATGTCTTTGTTGAAATGACCATCATCATCATAGTCATAAATTATCATCACTCGTCGTCGTCATCATCATCATCATCACCATCGTTGTCGTCACAATCGCCGTCGTGTTCGCTTCCATTAGTGTTGTTGTTGCTGTTATTACTGCATACGTTGGTGATGATGCTGTTGAAAGGCAAAATTCCAGAAGAGATATCGATTTACATTGAAAATCCATAGAAACGTCTACAGAAGTGGCCAATGGCAATGAAAGAAAAGTTCAAATGGTAAAAAATCTAATCGAGGTATTTCTAAGAGAATTCCATAAAACCAGGAAAGGGAAAGAAACAGGGTGGAGGAGGGAAAAGAATGAGAAGGTGGGAGGAAGGGAAGTATTAAAATGAAAAAGATAGCAAGCCAGATGGAAGAATAACGAGATAATAGGTGCGAAAATTAGATAGATAAAGAAACGAAGAAAGGTGTTAGAAAAGAAGTGTATATACATACGTATATATATATATATATATATATATATATATATACACGCGAGCACACACACACACATATACGTATCTGTGAAACCTTTCTACCAAGCCCTAAAATTAATATTCATTAGCTCCCTAATTCCACAACCGTTTCTGCCAAATTCATAAGCTTCTCTGTTTTTCATTGGCCACCTCGAACTCCCTACTGTTACCTCAGTCTTCCGGAACACTCTCCCGATTTCCCCTCAACCCACACCTTAACCATAATTCCTATCCCCTATTTCCATTTTATTCGCCTCACCTCCTTCTGCAGTCATATCCTTGACAGATTTTAATATGATAGAAGGTTAGCGATGAGCTTCAACAGTTTGAATAATTAACTGTAATGTAATTAAAAGAAGTTGATACTAAATTAACAACGAGTATGTGCTCACGTGTGTGTAGTTTTTTTCTACGTATTTGTAAAATGAGAGTAAGGATGTGTCGTTCTATCTTAAAACACTGTGGAACTTAATTTCATCGAACTTAGACTGGATTAATTAGTGCGTAGGACATAGGTTGAGATAGATATTTTAAACTTGCTACTTTGGCAACTATGTTACGACTAGGTGTTGTAGAAAAAGCAGAAAAGTATGAGAAGAAGAAACAGTGCCATATAGGATATCTATCAATTTTCCAATAGGGAGTATATGCTTCAAGACATACATTCTATTAAATTCTATGTAGCTATCCGTAATACTGTGCGTTTTAAAAGGAAACTCAGTTTTAAAAGGAAACGGTTTATTAATTAATCAATATATTTATTTACTTATAACTGCAAATTCTGATATTTAATGCACAGGTCGACAATGGAGAAAAAAAATGAGAAAGGAAAAACGCGAGGCAATACAGTTGGAACTAAAGGTACAAGAAGTTAAAACTGTTAATATTGCGAAAAAGGAATATATGATAGTAAAAGCAAAATGTTTCAATATGTAGAGTAAAAAAGAATAATCGGATGCTATTTGGAAAGAAGTGAATTTAAATCGATATTTTGTAATAAAAAAAAATTTAATCAAAAACAAAAAAAAGCGTTGAAAATTCTGCATGGAGTGATATTTTTAATGGATTAGACGGAATGTAGATTCATATAATGTGTTACTCTAAATATACGTTAGTGAGAGATGGTAAAGAAATATATTTAAAAAGTGTGTGCTTCCTATGAAATGAAGTTCATTAGTAAATTAATTAACACGATGCCTTATCTCTTTATGTAATTTTGAGAAATACTAAAACTTCGGATTGCAATTCATTGGATAATGTCCATACTCTCATGTATATGAACTTTATACATAACTTTCAAGTGGAAATATATTATTTTAATATCAGATAGAATGCTCCGACCCTCCGACGTTTTGACTTCTCTCTGGGTCTCCTTTATCTTTCATTATTTTGGAGTCGATGAAATTGTAAACCAGGAAGGCGAATTAGCGCAGCTGTAAGAAAGTTTGACCAGATGCCTTTCGGTATTAGATCTGGCTCTTTGCGTTCAGAGTTCAAATCCAACTATAGTCTACTTGGCTGTTAGACTTAACCAGTCACCCAGTTTAACATGATCCCCTCTCCTTCGCCACTACCACCTAATATCTTGGGTGCTTTTAAGGAAATTCACTTCTGGAAGCATTCGATTCAGATCTCGAGTTTGGGAACACTTTGCTCTATCCCATCAGTCTCGGAAGCCCTGTTTTAGAACATGGGCAATATTTTCCATTCTGATTAACACACACACACACACACACACACACACACACACACACACACATACACACACGCACACACGAGAGTATTTTCGCAGAAAAATGTCTTCCCACGTTTGAGTTTAAACGCATGCATGTATCATATTCAGCTTCCTGCGACACACACACACACTTCCTGCGAGTGTGTGTGTGTATTTACGAATAAACAAACATAAATGAGAAATAGGAATATGGCTCTTAGTCATCGAAAGCAATATCAAACGTAAAATGTAGCCGAAGAGAAGTAGTAAGAATTGGAATGGTGGGGAAAAATACGGGCAGACACAAATATCAATGACCCTGAGTGTGTAAAAGCGAATACATCCTTACACAGACCTATACATACACACATACATACATACATATATATATATACATATATATATATA
>NC_068984.1:21912594-21913489 GCF_001194135.2 Octopus bimaculoides
ATATATATATATATATATATATATATATATATATATATATATACGCACGAACAAACACACGTACGTTAACTCAAATGAAAGATTTATTCAGATGAATATATGTGAATTCATATTAATAAAATTAATATGAATATAAATATATGCGAGATGAATTTGACAAGTAAGAAGTTGCGGGAATCTATTCACGATCTTGTATACATACACAATTGGAGAAATCTGTAAAACTATATACAAACTTGGATATGTAAAATATGTTTACCTATATAAACACACACACACACACACACACACAAATATACACACATATAGCAACAAAAATTATTAATACACACACATATGCACCGTTCGTAGACATGTAATACAAATATAAGTTTAGGCAGAGTTATGTACGCATGCGTGCACGTACATATACATATATAAAGACAAGAAACACACAAAGACAGACACAAGCATAAATATTTCATAGAAAAGCAAATAGTGGAGTGCTACATAAGCTGAAGTATGTGAAAATGATACATTATCTTATGGTTAAAGGAGAAAACAAATAATAAAAAGCAAGCACATAGGTTACAAAATAACGATTTATTTGGTGATGGGGTTGAGATATTGACGTGTTAATGAAAAGATAGTGGTGAAAAGTCAGGAATAAAATGAAGATTCAATGCGTGCGATTAACTATATTTACACTTATATGTTTATAAAATTTGTCATAGGCGCAGGAGTGGCTCTGTGGTAAGTAGCTTGCTTACCAACCACATGGTTCTGGGTTCAGTCCCATTGCGTGGCACCTTGGGCAAGTGTTTTCTACTGTAGCTTCGGTCCGAACAAAGTCTTGTGAGTCGATTTGGTAGACGGAAACTGAAAGAAAGCTCGTCGTATATATATATATATATAT
>NC_068984.1:21913691-21919046 GCF_001194135.2 Octopus bimaculoides
ATATATATATATATGTGTGTGTGTGTGTGTGTGTGTGTGTTTGTGTGTCTGTGTTTGTCCACCACCCCAACATCGCTTGACAACTGATGCTGGTGTGTTTACGTCCCCGTAACTTAGCGGTTCGGCAAAAAGACCGATAGAATAAGTACTAGGCTTACAAAGAATAAGTCCTGGGGTCGATTTGCTCGACTAAAGGCGGTGCTCCAGCATGGCCACAGTCAAATGACTGAAACAAGTTAAACAGTAAACAATATATATACATATATATATGCCAAATTTTATAAACATCTAAGTGTAAATATAGTTAATACGTGCAATTCATTGCATGTATTTCAACATACTTTCGATCCTCTCAGTTGCACTCACAAGACTTAGGCCAGCCCTAAACTATAGTAATATATTTATTCAGTTATATATATAAGCATGCATATATATATATATATATATATATATATATATGTGAGTGCAACTGAGAGGATCGAAAGTATGTTGAAATACGTGCAATGAATTGCAACTGTAAGTAAAAAGGCCAGCTTCGTTACACAATGCTTTACTAATTCTACTTGGGAATTACGTTAAGGTACACTTTCGTGAGTAGTCATCACTATAAACGATAGAAGATCCATTTTATACTATTCATATACATACATACATACATACTGAAGCTATCACTGGAACTGTAGAAATCTGTAAAACTTTGCAGAAGTTTATCATTCAAGTATATATGAGCATGTCTCGATATGAAAGTATATGCATGGAAAGACATGCCTAAAGCAAAACATACAACTCTGCACACATACTTACACACAAACATACATACATACATACATACATACACGCACACATACATACATACGTACGTACACTCATACCCTGTTTTTGATGTTGAAATTCCAATGATGGAACCTTGGATCTAAGTTAGAAACCGGATCTTTCTTTATTGGCAGGAAATCTTGAAATAAAACTGAAAAATGACATACATAGATTCATACAAAATTACTCTGTTGCTGATGTTGAAATTCCAATGATAGAGCCTTAGATCTAGATTAGAAACCAGGTCTTTCTCTATTGGCAAGAAATCTTGAAATAAAACTTAATAATCACACACACACACACACACACACACACACACACACACACACACACACACACACACACACACACACACACACACACACACACACACACACACACACACACACACACACACACGCATACATACTTACATAAATACATATATACATGCATACGTATGCTGATTATTCTGAAGGTATTTTAACTACCTTTCTAAGATATACATACAATATTTCTCTGTAAAACATGTAGTGAGCGATTCATTTCTCTCTCCACTACTGGTCAATTTATTTAGAAAAATCTATTAGGAAATCTGCTATATATTGCGGGGCTGAAAGTCCATAGTTGCAAAGTAGCTGAAGAGGTGAACAATTACCTCAATTACTAGTTGCTTCTCGAACGATAACGTATTTACGAATCATAGCAGCAGCGACCTGGGAGTACTGATGCCCTTTCAATAGTTCATGTGTATGAATTTACTACTACTTCTACTACTACTACTACTACTACTACCTCTGATGCTGCTTCTGCTGTTGCTATGTATCATTACTACACATACCATTGATAAAAACACAATTTAACCAAAGCAAGGTAAAGTGGAGTGAAACATATCTATCTATCGTATCAGGTCTTTCTTTCTTTCTGTATTTCTTTCTTTCTTTCGGTATTTCTTTGTACACACACACACAGAACAGACCACATAATTTTTTTCTAATATTTATTAGGATCATATATTTATTTCTTTGCTTGGCTATCTTTATATTTGATTGTATTTTGCATCTCCAAGTTTCGATTGTCACTACAATTCAGATAGGATTTTATGAATTTCAGGATTTATCTCTACGTCTTTGATTTGTAATGTGGAAACAAAAACCAAAAACTAAAAAAGAAAACAAAAGAAAACAAAACAAACGAAAGAAAATACGTATAAATGTCAAATCCACAAATAAATATCTAAAGTAACAAAATACATAAAATTAACCATCAAACAGAAAAAAAGTATATAAATAAAATAAATTTTAAAAATCTCCCCAATAATATTGCAACAACAAATGAAAAGATACAAACACGAAGGCAAAAAATAAATTTCCGAACAAATCGAATCTTTGTTAGAACAAAACTTACTCATTGAAGATGTTTTCTTTATAGTTATTTCTATCGCTCATAAATCGTGTTTATTTCTTTCTTTTTATCCATCGTTAATTTATAATTTGTTTATTTATGTATTTTATTATCGATCAATTTATCAAAATCTTTTATTTTTGTCTCTATTATTTCAGATTTCGATTTGAATTAATTTTGGATTAAATTTCTCTGTGATAATTTTGAAGGTTGCCGTGACATTAAGGTTATTGGAATAAATCTAAAATTAGAGGGTGAAGCCAATGGCTGGAGTTATAGCAGTAGAACGTTGGACTAAAGGACTTAAGAGTATTAGAATTTCCCTCCTTGCCGCTACATATTTCTCTCATCTCTTGTAGCTCAAGCGTAAGATGAATTCAGTCCAGCAAGCGAATGTTATACCATTATTTATACATACTTACAGTTGCTTCTAATTCTGCCGTAAATCCTGCCACAGTAGGCACTGAACTTCAATGTAATAAACTGAGAAAATAAATACCAGTAATATATTGCTGGTTTCGCGTAGGAATCGGGCTTGACCACTGTGACAGAGTATTCCTTCTCCTAGACAGACTGCCAGCCAAGGCTCACGAGTTCTGTCTACCCATTTTCGGAATGGCCATTGACTCTTTTAAGTTCCTACGCTCTTTACTGCGGGACAAACAAGAATGCCTAATAATCGACGAAAGAGAAAAAGTTGAGAAATACTGAGAATTGAGATCGCTAAGATGTGGCAGCTACGAGAGTCGAACATAAAGGTTATCCCAATTGTCATCGGAGCATTGGGTTCAATACTACCCAATGTGAAAAAAAAAAGCATCTGAAAATCTTAGAAATACCCTACAATCTAGATGTATTGCAAAGGTTGGTATTACTTCGATCTGTACGCATATTGCGTACAATACTGTCTGTCTAAGGTCCTTGTTGTGATTTGACAAACAGTAAAAACGCCTGGTAGACACAATATCTTCAATCAACAACCTCACGATATTGTATATCGTGCGAAGTCTATAATAATAACGACGACAACAACAACAACAACAACAACAGCAACAACAACAACAACAACAACAATAATAATAATAATAATAATAATAATAATAATAATAATAATAATAATTATTATTATTATTATCATTATTGAATTAAAATATAAATCTAAATAAAATCAACTCCTTTGCCTTTCTATATTGTAGTGTATTCTAACACCTTATGTGTGGAAATTCCATGGCTATTTTGAAAACTATGAAATTGTTGGAACTAATAGAAAAATCTAAAGAGGATTATTTCATTTTGAAACAGTATTTTCTCTGGAATGCTTTGATTCCTTGAGATGGTGTAATGTCAACGTAGCCAACACTAAGAGTTAGTCTTTGGAGAAAACATCATTGAAACGGTATACTTTGCTATGCACATATCACTTCTTTTAACTTCAAAGGTTTATCTTTACGTCAACGAGTAAACACTATTAGCTATGATGGAACGAAACAGAAGACACGAAATGTCTATAAGAATTTTCTACTAGAGTACGTTTGTATCAGTAAAGCTTTGCAAAAGCTTAATATTCTATTCTGCATCTTTACTTTCATATAAAAGAATTTGCATACGGATGGTGTTGAAACTCATAGTCACAGTGAGCAAAGTACCATTGAGCTGTGCATAACATATATCTATCTATCTCCCTATCTATCTATCTGTCTGTCTGTCTGTCTGTACGAGTGTGTGTGTGTGTGCGCTCGTGTATTTATTTATGTATGTATGTTTGTATCCATCTCTCTCTCTCTCTCTCTCTCTCTCTCTCTCTCTCTCTTTCTCTCTCTCTCTCGATATATATATTAAACAGGCAGGGCTGTCTTGTTGACAAATTCTTTTTCACAATCACATAGCTTCGGGGTCGGTCACTCAGTTTCTCTATGGACAAGTGTCTCCATTGTAGCCTTGGATTCACTAATATCTTGTGATGAAACGTTATATCGTTACCTTGTTAGTCCGAAAAACCATACGGACGGCCATTGTATATCCTTATGCATGTACATGCTGATGTTTATATAAGTGTATCTATTATGTTTATATCGCAATAAACCTGTATGTTAAGGCGGTGAGCTGGCAGAAACGTTAGCACGCAGGGTGAAATGATTAGCGGTATTTCATCTCTCTTTACGTTCGGAATTCAGATTCCGCCGAGGTCGATTTTGCCTTTCATCCTTTCGAGGTCAATAAATAAAGTACCAGTTTCATACTGGGGGGTCGATCTAATCGATTGGCCCCCTTCTCCAAAACATTCGGGTCTTGTGCCTAGAGTAGATAAAAAAAACTTGTTTGTAGTTTTGTTCTAATATATTGCACACTCAAGGTGGCGAGTTGGTAGAATCCTTAGCATTTCATCCGTCTTTATGTTCTGAGTTCAAATTCCGCCGAGGTCGACATTGCTTTTCATCCTTTCGAGCTTGATGAAATCAGTACCAGTTGAAAACTGGGGTCGATGTGATCGAGTTACCTCCTCCCCAAATTGCTGGCCTTGTGCCAAAATTTGAAACCAGTATATTGAACACCCTGTATTGTATTGAATAATTAAATTTTTGTTCATACAGATCACACATTCACATGCATGCACAGGCTCACATATATGCACTTTTCTGAGACAACTATGCATATGATAGTTAAAGAGTGCATTCCCTATCGATTTGAAAGGTGAACACTCATGCGTTTGACCAAGCGTTTCTGCCTTGTGGAATTAGCGTCTTATTGGCTGACTATGCATTGATGCATTGATACATGTTTCTTAATGCAATTCTCGGATAGAATTAGCGTAACGCAATGTGTAGAAGCTAGAAAGAGAGAAAGAGAGAAAGAAAGAAAGAGAGAGAGAGAGAGTGAAAGAGTGAGTTTGGGTTACCACTGTTGGACTGGTGTGGTTCTGAAGTGTATCAAACAAATCCTCTCAAGACCATTAAGTCGTCTTGAAAGTATGAAATAAATTGGACTCGGTGGAATTTGAAATTAACATACAGAACGATGGAAAGAACGGAACAAATACCACAAGGAACTTCTCATTCAACTCACTAACCAATTTTCCAAAGCTCCGGCTTGTTTTCATATATATATATATATATATATATGTATATATATATATATATTTATATATATATATATGTTTAG
>NC_068984.1:21919195-21922050 GCF_001194135.2 Octopus bimaculoides
GTATACGTATATATTTACATACAGACATACATACATACATACATACATACATACATACATATATATATATATATATATATGTATATATATATATATATTTATATATATATATATGTTTAGTAGGTAGTCAGTCGTAACATGACTGTTTAAGTTGTATTTAACTTTTTTCTCCCTTTCACTCTCTCAATACTCTCCCTTATCCATCCACTCCTTCAATCTTTCGCCTCCCTCCCTCCCGCACTCATTCTCCTCCTTACATACCCACACACTGACAGCTGATACACGTTTAGTATGTAATTGATGTTAAGTTGAAATGGCTTTTCCTGGGTCATCAATAGAAAGATAGATCTCCATGCATCAACGCTGGACTTCTAAGAGGGTTAGCTTGTATGAATTTCACTACAGTTTTGCTGTAAAACTCATGAAAGAATAGAAGATCAAAGCCTACGCTGTTTCCATATGAGCTGTCACTTAAATTTCATGATTCAGAAATTCTAAGTTTATAAACAGTTATATGTCTAATACTATTTCGTACTTTCACCTTCATAGCTATTTTCTTTATTTATTTGAACTAAAGTCTTTTTATCATCAAAATAAATAATAATCAGTCTATAAAGTTAATGCTATGATGGAAAGAAATGCCAGCAACCAGGATTTAGTGAGCTACATTTATCTGAAAATAACAGTTACAAGTTAATGAAGACAGATGATGTTAAAGCAATATTACACTCGAAGATGGCACCTGAACAGCATAGAAAGTAACAGCAGACAGAGCATAACGAATTCGCTATTAAAAGAAGTAATTACTAATCGAAGGTGGGTCATCAAGTTAAATCTGAGACACGCCAATAAGATACCAGGCTACTGGCTAAAAAAAACCCGACAATTCTCGTGATCTGCCAATGCTGTACTGTGTTCATAAAGATATTTCACTCAATTCTACGACGAAATGTTATGCAAGTTGACCGTTCTAAGAACCCTCAGGCTTCTTAGAATGGTTAGCAGATGTATCCTTAGCTTGTTTCAAACAGCTCGAATCCTGTCTCTTTGTAGATAACTCGAAATCAACCTAGTGTTTTTATCATTCCATTTGAACATATCATTTCACATACATTGGAATTTCATTTGTCTTCCAACGATTGAATTGTACGTGGTAAAATTACTTATTCATAATCAAATCCATAACATCCACTTGAGCGGTACCTCTCCAGTTTGCGTATGCGCATGTGTACATTGAACAATGTACAAGATATTTCTTTAATATTTCAATATTTACTCAAGTATAAAACAGATATCAAATTTATAAATATCATAAAAATAGCTGTGAAGAGTCGATCATAACAAAACCTATAATTTCTTTCTATTTTGTTGTACAAAGATTTATTAAACAGAAAAATAATTTACATGTTTATATGCATGATAGGGAGAAAATTCTAGGATTTAATGAGTGTATGGGATATAGGTAAAACACGTACTATATATTGGCTAAGATTCAAAACAACCTCCATATCAAGTGTGTGTTTGCATAAATATTCCAATGGGAAGTTTGTACTTTAGTTTAAGGTAACTAATACAGGAATCTTTATATTAAGAGTTTTATGGTTTACATCATACTGCTTTCGTATTTATACTTTCTCTGGTCTGAGTATTCTCATCTATCGTGTATCGCTTTGTTCAAAAAGGAAACCCACGTATTCGCCGTCTGATTCTACATTAATCAGCGATATAATATGAAAAAAATAGAATTGAAATTAATTTGGAGTGATCAACCTAGACAAATATTGTACAGTGAACTTTGTGATTATATAAATTTGTATCAGGTCGGACATGAGGAATATGACGTTTAAGGGGAGACCCTTCATCTGAGGAGAAAGAAATTTCAATGAAGAGGCTTAGATGGCAATTAAGATATATAAATAAGAGAATGTAAGGAGATGCAGGTAAATAATGTATGAATTAAATGTTGCTAAAGGGAAAAAGCAATTAATAAATTAATTATTTGTAATGTCAACACAAAGGTTAGTGTCTTTGTCTGTGTATGTATACATGAGTTTGTGGTTGAGTGTGTGCGTGTAAATGTATGTATATGAGTGGTGTGTACGCTTGTATATGTTTCTCCGTGCATGTGTTTGTGTGTATGCATGTACATGAGCGCATGTTTGGGTGTCCACTATAAATACAAGGAAATGGGTTTGTAGCTAGAAATCGTCGGACGTAGCTGATCAATGCTTGTTTGTATAGGCGTGTGTGATTATGTGTATGCGGCTATGTATCTATGTGTGTGCCAGTATCTGTATGCTAGAATGTGTGTGTGTGTGTTTGTGCGCGCACCTGCATGTGTATGCGCGCGGGTGGTGTTGCTCGTGTAGGAACGACGAAAATGATCGCACGTTTGTGCATGAAAGTATATAAGCATAAAGTACCAAGTCTGCGTATGGAAATACCGAAGACATTTCTATGAGTGTGGAACTATAAAACCGGTGTGTCGAATATACCAAATATATAATGTATTTTGTCTATTATTTAATGAAGGGTGCTATACTTTTATTAAAAATTAGTTCAAATTTCATTTTGTTATTTAAATGAAATGTAAATTTTACTATTGAGTTTTGAATCAATAAGAATAGAGAGAAAATTACAAAGGAGCAGCTGATGAAAAAAATAACTGTACATTTTGTTGGTTCGTCCACCGACTCAGTCACTCACAGTCCACTGTGCATTCATATTTTAATTAGAATGCTCCAAACCACCAAAATATTCTGGGTAATGCAGGAATGCCACAAATTCTGAAAATCACCGTTGCCGACGAATTCAGACTTCACAAACAATTGCGGATAATTCTACACACACACACA
>NC_068984.1:21922444-21925570 GCF_001194135.2 Octopus bimaculoides
ATGCATACGTTTATATCTATGTGTTCGCGTGCGCGTGTGTGTACACAGACACACACACACACACACACATATATATATATATATATATATTTATATGTATATATATACACACCAATGTATGTACATATAGAAAAAGATATACACAGTGTTATCTTATTTTGCATATCGACAGACTCGGTTTTAGCATAAAGATATATTTTCCTTTGTTGCATAGAGATGTGATATTATACAAAAGTTTTCCGCATTGAACACTGAGAGACAAAACAGATATACATGTAAGAGATAAGAAAGTAATAATAATAATACTCATAATAGGAAAAGTAATAATAATAATAATAATAATAATAATAATAATAATAATATTTCTTTTATTTCCCTCAGTGCCTAAATGTGATGCAAAACGTATCACACCAAGTGTGTGGGTGAGCACATTTACAACGAACAGAGTAAATTAAAGTTGAAGCGGAAGACACTACAGAGAAGAATATTACAAATTTACTAAAACTTTTAAGGGAAACTACAATTACTAAGAGGCTGGAAGACACCATCCGTTTAGGGCAAGAATAGGCAACTGTTTTCCGAGAAGCGAACCGCATGAAACATGGCTGAACGTCACTGCTAAAAGACTCATGGTAACTTTTCATTATGGTTGCCGCCGCTTGTCCATGATGGATTTAAAGTCAAGGCAGCCTGCGGCCTCTGAGCTTTGTGTATTTTTGACCAAAATTCGAAATAGCCCACATCCTCTTGAGAGCATCTGAAGTGTAAAGGCTCCTAGTTTAGACACTATGTTATCTCCGAGGAATTCTATAAAAAAACACTTATATGGTTTTCTGTAAATTTGGTGATTGTGGCATTCGTCCATTTTCTATATTTCGTTCATCGTATGCGTCCTTGTATCTTCTTCTTTCATTCTACTGCAAGTCCGCTAGGCTCTTGTAAAAACAAAGAAACTTGCTTATAATTCCTTAACGTCACGCAATGTACTGAGGTGGATTTCAATTTCTGAGGGACTTCCAGCTTCCTATTTGACTTTTGTGCACATTCGTTTCTTTTCTTACTGTCCCCTGATTCTCATTTCCGTGTTTTAGCCCTCTTCCGATCGCTGCAGTGGCGAGACGATGGCATGGAACTATTGCTCGGAGACATTGGATACCTTTGTACTGGAGAAATAAATCTCTCTTCCTCCAGGTTCTCAATATTCTCCTTCGTGAGCAGCCTACGATACTAAGAAACGACAAGCGATGGCATCAGCCATAGTTTTCGTCTACAGGAAAGACTAATCGAACTCTTAGAGTGTGTTTGTGTGTGTGTGTGCGTTTGTGTCTTTCTGTTTCTGTTTGTACCACCACCACCACCGCTTGACAACCGGTGTTGGTATGTTTATGTCCCCGTAACTTAACAGGTCGACAAAGAGGCCGATAAAATAAGTAGTAGGCTTTAAAAAATAAGTCATGAGGTCGAACTATTCGACAAAAACACTTCAAGGCGGTGCTCCAGCCTGGCTGCAGTCAAATGACTGAAAAAAATAGATGAATGAAAGAATATTCTCTTGTATTCGAACTTAAACGCCCTTAACCTTTTATGGCTCTTCTACTATAGCTCTGGGCCAACTAAAGCTTTGTGAGTGGATTTCTATACGGAAACTGAAAGAAGCCCGTCGTATATGTGCCTGGTGTACTGTTATTAGCCGTGTAATCATGATGGGTATATTGGGCATTGTATATTTTACTCCTGTGTCACGTAGATATTATTATTATTATTATTATTATTATTATTATTATTATTATAAACACGTAGTAAATAACTAACTCGCTTTGTGATCATGAGTGCACCAAACCTCGCGTATGCGTATGCTCACATTTTTGCTGATGCTTGTATGAGCGAGTGTACTCGTGCCATGCAGCTTTCTCGAGGGCCTTTATGCATCCATATCTGTTAACAATTATTTTCAATACTTTTCTCGCTGGATTACGTTTTCGTTTCTACTTTTGTCATGTGAAATTTTATTTTTGATCTTCTATATATAAGATTTTTCCTCCGTCTGTCTTTCTCTCCGTGCAAAACGGAAAGTTACCTTGTGGAACAGTCATTTTAACGAGTTGTTTTTATTTATTTATCACCCGACGAGATACATCTGCACCACCGGATGCTCCTGAACCAGTTGTTGAGTGTCCCATCCATGAGGAATCGATGCTAGATGTGTCGAAACAATTGTCATGATTAATAATAAATTCTCGTATATTCCATCTGCTGTCTTTCATTTGTTATATATGTATATCTGTGTGTGTCTGTGTGTGTGTGTGTGATAGAATAATAACAAGTTTTAAAAAATAAGCCCTGGGTTAGATACATTCGATTAAGAATTCTTCAAGGCGGTACCCTAGTATGGCCTCAGTCTAATGACTGAAACAAGTAATAGGTCATAGATAAAAGATACGATCTTGAAAGGTTGCAAATCAAAATAGACATTATAAGGAATGTCAACAATCTATCCGCTCTGGAAAACCTCATTTTCTTGGAAAGTTTTACTTTTTAGGTAAGACCTTTTGTGAAGGCATATCAGTTAACATGAAACACATGCGCACGCGCACACAATAACTGATATTTTTTATGCAAACTGTGCAATGAAATAATAACAATAACAGTGATGATGATGTTGATCGTGATGATGACGATGATGATGCACACAATAGAGGAAGCCATAATGTGCTGAAGAAAAAGATAAGGACTAAACTTATATTGATATGAAAATTCCAATAGCAAATTCTACTAGAGCTACGAATATAATTATATCAACACAAGCACATTAATTTGGAATAACTGCATCTTACACAACGCTTGTACACATATACACACATCTATACACATAAACACAGGCATTACACACACATATGCATAAATACATGTGGACACATGCGTATGTTAATACATGTGTTACACGAATACATTCACATACATGAGGAAATCTGTACATGTGCACATAAATTACTACACCCACTCACATGTAAAACGGTGAATTCACTAAGACACCTTCATGTAGCAAGCATAACCATACATCTATATACACTCACAAATATTTATATATTAACATTAGCGTAAATATATCTACATATATGCAAATAT
>NC_068984.1:21925731-21929442 GCF_001194135.2 Octopus bimaculoides
ATACATACATACATACATACATATGCAAATGATAGACAGAGAGTGTTTAAAAAATCATTCCAATTGAATGGTGTACATCACCGAAATGAAGTTCAGAACTGCAGTAGACTTACCTGCAAAAGAGAAGAAAATAAAGAATTAAGGAAATGCAATTCATATACAGAAATCTGTCTGTCTGTCTGTCTGTCTGTCTGTCTGTCTGTCTGTCTGTCTGTCTGTCTGTCTGTCAGTTTGTCTGTGTCTGTCTGTATGTATATATAGGTGAGTAAGTATTTGTGTGCCTGACTGCGTGTATGTGCGCATGTAAAATGTGAGATCAAGAAATATCTAAAAGAAGGAATATATTTTAAAAAGTTTTATAAGTATAGTACTAGCCTAGAATAGGTTAACGTTTCGTACGTTAGTCCTTCTTCCGTAAGAGAAGTAGAGGTAGGGAATAATAGCGAGAATGTAAAATGTATAAAAATGTAAAAAAAAAAAATAAGATAAAAAATTAAAACACGACGAAACAAATTACTAAAAGGAGGAGGGAAGGAGCATTGTGAAGATCATGTGATGGACACCGCAAGGAATTCTGGTATTCTAACTCTTCATAGGCAGATTTAAGAAGACAGTAGGTGCGAGCGTCTAGATGTATGACACAGATTGTTTCTATGTTGAGAAGCAGGTATGAAAGAGAGAACAGTGTAAGCATGTGTGCTGGTCGTGTATATATGTTTGTATACGTGTAGGAAGGAGGGAATATAGCATCATAAAGTAGTGGCTATACGCAAGGATATCAGTGTGTGTTTAAGGAGTAGAGTGAAAGAGTTTATGCAACGCTGTGAGGACGTGTGCGCATGGATGTCTTTGTGAATACAGATGTCGCGGAAACAATATAGAATGGTACATGCAACTGTAAAACTGTAAAATACAAAACAGAAACACACTACATTGAGAGACTAACCTCAAATGACAACATAACAGAGACAAAAATCAATATAAAAATAAAATCACTAAAGACACTGAAGGAGAAATGGAGAGAAAAATCACACCATCGCTAATACCCTGCAAGGCTTGTCAGAGAGGAAGTGAGCCTCAGTAAAAGTCAACACTGGCTAAAAAGTTCTGGACTAAAAGCTGAAACAGAAGCAATGATTCTCGCTGCAAAGGACCAATGCCTGACTGCAAGTAATTATAGAATCAAAATAATGAAAACAGGCCCCAACACCAAATGCAGAATGTATAACTAGCACAATGAGACAGTTGACAACCTCATCTAGGGCTGCCCAGTCCTTGCTAAGTCTGAATGTATTTACAGAAACGACAAAGTAAGCAGTTATATCCAATGCTATAGAGCTGCTGTTATAAATATAACAGGTGGTATAAACATGTGCCAAATAAGGTCCAAGACAACGGCCAGTCCACAATCATCTGGGATACGCCGGTCACAAGCCAACAAAGGAATAAAGGCTAAACTCCCGACATGATAATCAAGTATTGGGGAAAAGACATCTGCTTACTAATAGACATTGCAGTCCCTTCTGATTAAGATATTGTCAAAAAAGAAGTGCAGAAATTGTCCAGGTACAAAGATTTTGAAACTGAAGTATTCAAGATGTGGGGTATAAAGGTGAAAACAACACCTATAATAACTGCAACATTGGACATGATAAAAAACATGAACAAAAACGTATAAGCCATACCTGGATCCTCAACACTACACACTATCCAAAACATATCCCTGCTAGGGAGAGCCCACATTCTATGCAAGACTCTACCAATCCAATAATACAACCTAAACAACTCACAAACACAAGACACATTCTATACAGCAATTACCCAGTGAAATAAACTTCCACCAGTAACCTAGTTAATCAATGCATTACACACAGAAAAATACTGCACCACACCTCAAGAGAAAAAATTAGCACAATACAGTACCGGGAAAAGTTTGCACACACCCCAGCAATACAGATGTGTAACAGGTGATACAGCAGAAATTTGCCTCAACCTAATTTGCCTCAACGTTTGTGCGTGTATGTGTGTATGTGTTAGCATGAATTGTATATTTTATTATACATTGAAGACCGGAGGACGTGTGACATTCTTGATTTCGTTATTGTTATTAGTTCGTATGTGGCATAAACACGTTTCAGCCTAGTCTGCAATGGCGTCGTAATCTTAGCTTGATGAATACTTGCTTAATCTACGTTTCTTTCAATATATATTTCTCATGTAAAAAGAAATTTTAGTTTCTAGTCATACATTCATAGACATTCACAGTCACAGATATATGTAAATTAGAATATTAATGCCTCTTTGATGTTTTGTTAGTCTTCATCCAAAAAGAAAAAGATATATACAAATTCTAGTTTTGAAAAAAAAAACTGGCGTCAAATTCCGGTAGAAAGAACAATTTCTATACTTCAGCAAATGTTAAAAGAAATTACTGCTGGAATTGTAAATGGATTTAATTTTGTTAAAGAATTTACAAATACAGCCAGACATTACAGATTTCTTTATCTTATGAATCTTTTATTGTCTCTGTGGAAAGCAATTAAACAATAAGAAGAGAAGAGCGAAACAAAAACTAATTCAGTTATAAAAGCCATAAATAACATCTAAATACTTTTAATTCCAACAGATCGTTTCATTGGCAGCGGTTGTGAACGTATATGTAAATGGTTGATATTGGCTCTTGAAATTATTATCAGTACGTCAGTAGCTTTGTGTTGTAATTATTGCTTACTAAGCAGAGTAGCAGATGGAAGTATGATTTTATAACATAAATGTAAGAAGTTGAACAAGTATTGATAATATTGGATTTAGGCTCAGGGCCAAGACTTATATGATGTTAGAAAAGCCACAACTATTCTACAAGGGAAACAAAATTAAATGACTCTAATGAAGAAGTGAAAATATTTCAACAGCAGAATACTCGTATGTTGTATCTCAATTGCCTCTCAAACATGGATATTTGGATCTATAATAAGTATTTGAGCATATTATCCATTAGAATTTTGAACTAAAATTGAACTTAATATCGATGTTTTTCACTGGAAACCGTTGCGCTTAACTTACGAATGAAGCTGTTGAAACCTCATCATAACCAATAACATAACCTTCTTCATCCTCCCCCTCCTCCTCCTCATCATCATCATCGCTTTCATCATCCCTTGCTTCTTTGTCTCCTCCTCCTCCTTCTTCTTCTTCTTCTTCTTCTTCTTCTTCTTCTTCTTCTTCTTCTTCAACACCAGCACCTTTTTCTCCATCATCTTATTCATTTAATTTATTTCAACGGTGGTTGTCGAAATAAAACAAGTGTAAGAAGAAAACAAGAAAGGTTGAAGACAAAGCGAAAGAGAATTAGAAAAGAGAAGAAAGAAACGTTACGAGAGTTGTTTGTGTAGGACAAAAGGGGCAAAATTAGATGGACGACGATTTGAAAATGGAAAAGAATTAAAAAAAGAAAGTGGGGCAAAAAAGTTGAATGAGAACGGGGTGTAGCAGAATGAGAAGACAAAAAAGGAGAGTTAGAAAAAGAAATGTAAGCAGAAGTGGTTGCTGAAGAAGAAGAAGGCAACGAAGTAGAGGAGCTTTCAGAATTACTTCCGTGTGGATTGTCGTGAAAACGGCTCAAATGAAATCTGCTTCATTTTGTTTTTTTAGTCCTGTTTTTTTTTCTAACACACAGAAAACTCTTAAGTGTATTAATGAAAAATGTAATTG
>NC_068984.1:21930300-21944493 GCF_001194135.2 Octopus bimaculoides
TATATATATATATATATATATATGTACATGCGCAAAATATTTAGACAAAGAAAAAACACCAAACATAGAGAAGTCATACATACAAGATATATGTGTGTGTATTTGTATCTGCGTCTGTGTCTCTGTGTGTGTGTATAAGAAAATGGCGTTATACGGAGAAACTTGAAACACAAACACCCTAAATATGCGTAAAAACTCACTACATACACACGTAATAATTTCCCCACTAATATTAGATATATTTTCATATTTATCTCCCAGAATATCGCACTAACCTCTGCATAAATGTGCTGGCAAATGTACACATACAAGCCCGTGTACCATGTAACAGCATACATACATAAAAGTCGAACATACACACATATCCGAATAGTTCTCTCGTATAATAGTTTTATTTTTTTTGTTTTAAAGAATACATATAAAACTGTGTTACAAAAATGTGTGCAAAATCATTCATATATATGCACATTTACTAAATATGAAGAATCACGTCCATGCACACATTAAAAAAAAATAACACTGTAAAGTAGTTTTATTGCTTTGTTATGTTACACGAGAATTTACACAAAGAATCCCAAGAAAGAAAAGGATGAAAAAATAGAAGTAAAATAACATTCTATGAAATTTAAAAGAATATAAATCTTTCGAACAAGCACTATTTTCCTTTCGATATTGAAAACTATTTAGCAAATCCCAGCGTTTTCAGCCATCGATTATTCGTCCGTATGTGTATATGCTTGTGTGTTTAACGCAACCAGCAAGGAGATTGATAAACCAACCAACAGCGTCGATTGATAAACTAACCAATGGGATTGATTACAGTTTCTCTCATATTCTTCACTTCAGAAAAACCATAAAATACACACATATACACAGAAAAAATATAAAATCTAACCGCTTCATCAATTTTCTCTCGAGATCCACACTTTATCTTGAGCTATGTTGCCTTGTTCATTGTAATAAATCATGAGATATGAAAGCTAACATACGATTGCCGTGTAATTATAGAATTTACAGATATATCAAAATGCAGTTGTACTATCTTATTACATTCTACACAGCAAAAGATCACAGATATTTTAATGTGTTGTGTCTGAATATAAATTAACACACAGACATTTTCAGTCATACACACGCTCATACATAAACAACTAAGATATACAGTTATGTGTGCAAGCGAATTAAAAGGACACTTAACAAATAGCATTGAGGTTACGTATTTATATCAACTGAATGTGACTTAGATATGCATTACTCAAAGTTTCGTAGGCGTGAGAACCCTGTCGGAACGTTCGGACGTGCATTGTACATTTACAAAACTTTGACTAATAGAGCTCTAAGTTACATACTATTAAACATATATATAAATTATACACTGTCACTTAGATATGATGAAGGGTATCTTAATTTTTAATTAGTATTCTTACAGGGATAAAGGGTGACAAACAACATCACAACAACATGAATGATATAATCTCAAATTCAGAAACTTGTCACCACATTGCGTTTTGGATATTGAGTTGATAAGTGGTACACTGGCATGTAAGCCATATTCGAATTATCATACTGTGACGGCGTATGATAATTACAGGATTTATGGGTTACCCATACGGATTGACCATACAATTGATGCGAGGAGAATAATGATCGTGGATAGACAGAAAACATTGTAAGAGACGCACGATTTTAAGGTTCAGGAGTTAGACAAAGTGATGAATGCATTGTGAATACCAGATTGAAGGATATTAGAATTGAGAAGTGATTTGTGAACTTGCAGAAAAGTACCATACACTATTCTGCAAGAATCCTATCAAAGGTTCTGTTGATATGAGATAACATGTTGTCACTAAACTTCAGATAACTAAACGTGCTAATTAAATGAAGATGCAATAGCCATTAGATAATAATAATAATAATAATAATAATAATAATAATAATAATAATAATAATAATAATAATAATTGATAGACAAAACTGTACTTAGAGACTGCAGAGGAGGAAAAGTAACTTAGCCATGTCATGGATCGACTATCGTCAGGCGTACGATATGATCGCGCATTGTTGGATTAAGGAGTGTATGAATCTATTTGGTATTGCATCGAATGTTGAGCGATTGCATGGAAAAAGTATGGCAAATTGGAGGACGGACCTGACAGCATACGGAAGAAGTTTATGGACAGAAGAAATCAGGAGGGGCATCTTCCAAGGGGACTGCCTGTCCCCACTAATCTTTGTACTGTGCTTGATATCACTAACACTGATTCTGAGGAAAGCAAATGCTGTGTATGTATTCAAAAGCCGCCAGCAAGGAGTCAACCATTTGTTATTCATGGATGACCTCAGACTTTATGGTAAAGATGAATCCCATGTCAGTTCCCTCGTTGATACGGTGTATACCTTCAGTGCTGATATCAGAATGGAGTTCGGACTGAGAGAGTGTGGTGTGTTACTCTTGAAGAGAGGCAAAGTCAAATGCATGGACGAGCTAACGATACTGTTGAGGGAAGTTTTGAAGCAGATAGAAGAGACGGGCTATAAGTACTTGGGGATTTTGGAAATGGATAAATTGATGGAAAACGAAATGACAGAAAAAATTAAGATGGAGTACTTGTGCATACTGAGACTGATCTTTAAGTCGAAATTAAAGGGACGGAAGCTATCAATACCTGGGCGGTTTCACTCCTTAGAAGGCATCGTCGAAAATAGAAATGCAAAGATCTTATGGGATTTTATGATTCAGTGCGACAATGAGATAGAGAATAGGAAGCCGGATGTAGTCTTAATTGAGAAAGAAAACAAACTATGCTGGATCATTGATGTAGCATGCCCAGCTGACAACAAGGTATGCGATAAGGAAGAAAGAAAAGTAGAGAGATATGACAGGTTAGCTTGGGAAGTTAAGCAGTTGTAGTCGATGAAAAAGGTAGCAGTAGTACCAATAATTGTCGGAGCCCTCGGAACAGTGAGCAAAAATCTCGAGATGTGGAACAAATAGGGGCTGCAATAAGGGTGGAACACTTGCAGAAAACAGCACTACTTGGAACCACTCGAATACTCTGGAAGGTGCTCGAAAAATAAGAGGTGTTACTTTAGTTCAACCTAAACCTAATAGAAATAGCATTCAAATCTCTTTCAAATTATGTTGCCGTCTTACAAAAGAAATGACGCATTGCATGATGCAGTTCTAGTTACTTTATGTCAATAAGAGGAGGTCATGGACGGAATGCCTTTGACCGTAGGTTCGCATGGTCGGGGCAGATCTGTGTTTTAACAACAAAAGAACATTTTGAGAAATGTATTCGAATAGAACACTTGTCGTTCTCTTATCACCTTTCTCTTCAAGTGACACCTGTAAAAGTTGAAAGCGTGACAACGGAGAAAAATTTCTGAGCTCAGATCTTTGTTAGCTGCGTCCGCCATATTACTTCATTTGTCAGAGCTACCACCACAGACAGGAAATCTACTTGATTTGCCTTGCCATTAAAAAGCAGTGGACCAGTGTATGGGGCCACATATTTTGATAGAGAGCGGGGGGACAGAGAGTGAGAGAGAGAAAGAGAGAGAGAAGTAGAGAGCATAGGAAGAAAAGAGAGTGAGAGACAGAGATCGGAAGGAGAAAGTGAGAGTGAAAGAGAGATCAATCTGAAGAAGAAGGTTGACAGAGAGAGAGAAGGAGAGAAAGAGAGAGACAGCGCATAAGCGATTAAATGCAACCAGGTATTATACTGGTATGGACACAAGAAAATACCTCTAAGTCCTGTTTAAATTGCTGTTTCTGCCATGCCACCACGTTCAATAAAAGCCAAAAATAATGATTTCAAATTTAGGAAGAGGCCATGAATTTATGAGGATAAATCTATCTCTTATGTGGAGCCCGACATTGCCTGCTACTGATCCTAATTTCGTTTCATCGAGAGGGATGAAAGCAAAGTCGACCTTAGGCAGAGTTTGGCTTCGGGATATAAAGGGAACATGGCAAAATACCGCTAGGCATTTGTCGATTCACTATCGATTTTTCGACTCGATTACCTGCAGTAGCAGCAACAGGAGCAGTGGTTGGACTAGTAGTTGTAGTAAAGTAATAAACAAACAGAAAAATAAAAGAAATAAAATATTAAGAAGCAATAAAAAGAAAATCAAAGTAAAGATGACTGGAGAAAAAGACGAATAATGGAAAGAAGAAAATATAAGAAAACAAATAGAAACAAATCTCAATAATTTTCCTCTCAACTAAATAAAAATTTCGTTACGCTTCATTTAATTATGCTTTTAGCAACAAAATAACTTGTATGGAATAAAAAAAAACGCAACATCAAGAACCATACAAAAACAATAATATCTTCAAAAATATATATATTCTGCGAGAAGACAGATTGATAGATAGAAAGTGAGGGAGAGAGAAGGGGGAGAAGGAGAGATGGGAAAAGATAGAAAGAAAGTAAAAATAGGAAGAAGTAAAGAAAGAGCAAGGAAAAGAAAGAGAATTATAGAAGAGAGAGAGAGCGAGAGAAAAAAGATATACCGAGAAAAACTGACTGTTGCAAAAGAAAGTAGAAATATTTGTAATTGGAATTACTTTAGAAAACTATCAAAACTGGATTCTTTGAATGTTTTAGAATTAACCATGCTTAACATATTAGAAAATAATGTCTTATGAGAACTTTTCCAAAGTCACTAGCAGACGAGTTTTGATTTATTACCTAGGTATGATGTAACAGTATATCAAAGGAGAATATATCACACACGCACGCGCGTGTGCACACACACACACACACACACACACACACACACACACACACACACACACACACACACACACACAAAAGCTGTAATAAGGAAGTCAAACCAAATAACCGAATAATGATATTTTGAAATGATTTAATACGTGTGTTTCAGAGGTCTGCTCAATATATAATAGGAAATGCATCCATTACGTAATGCCTTTGTCAGCTATTTCCTATTATGCATTACGCAGACCTGAAACACACGTATTAAATAATTTCAAAATATCACTATTGGGTTTAACTTCAATACAACAACTTATACGACTCGATACCAATACGAATTAGCCAGTTTAGACTCCACATATACAGATACCCTAACAATGACCCAGAGTAATTTGTTATATTTGACACGAGTCAAAATTTGTGGTATCGTGCACCGCTTCTTAACATAGTACAATATATATATCTATATCTATATATATATATATATATATATATATATATATATATATATATATATATATATCGAGTAGTAGTGAATTTTCCACTTGCTTTATACTATACTCTCTTAAAAAACAATGACATAGAAAATTTAAAATGTGATTAGTAAGGCTAGAACAACCTTAATAATAAGTCTATTTTGTTAAGCAGAATCGGAGTCCAGCAGCAACAGCAACAAATGCAACAAGAACAATAGAAAAAGGAACAAGAAATTATGTGACAATCACATTTCTGGACAACGGAAAAAAAACTTGCACATTTGTGTGTACCTTTCGTTTGTGCGTATGTGTGTATCTTTGTACTTGTTTGTGCGCGTATAAGATCAGAGAGAGAGAGAGAGAGAGAGAGAGAGAGAGAGAGAAAGAGAGAGAAAGAGAGATAAAGAGAGAAAGAGAGATGCAGACAAATACAAGGAGGATACAAATTAACCTTATTATAAACATAACCAACAACATTGCGATCGATAAACTGGAAAGCAGCCTGTAAGAAATAACAGGCAGTTGTTGTTGGCGCTGCTATAGCTAACGTTGAAAGTGAAGGACTTAAGACATAGAGACGATTGGTCAGATATAGGAGCACATACCATAGAGACACATTTTAGACGCCGTTACGGTTGGTCACCCCCCCATCTGTTTCACACGCGTAGCAACAGGCTTCAATTCTTATGTACATGTGTATGTGACAACTCCTCATTGCAAAGTATAGACTTACTGAGTCGAAAATATCGGCTCGTATGACGTCACGAAGTAGAGATATTCTGGTTTTGCTTTCTTTTGTTTCTGTTTTAAATTTAATTCCTTTATTTCGGCCATAAAATTACAACCAACACTGAGTGTATAATCAGAGCCAGTGATAATGCATTTATAGTTCTGTGACAGGCAAACAATGGCACTAGGGTGTCAACGCCATTTGTTCTTCCTTACAAATGAACAAATAAAAACATCAACAATAGCAGCAAATTTCTAAATTACAAAAATTATGAAAAATTCAGATTTAAAAAGCGGTAATTTATGGGATACAGGAAATATTGCGACACCATATATGACGATCCACCGACGACATTCTGAGCTGCCTATTTGTTTGTTAACACAGGTCTCTTTAAACAGTCTTTCTGAGTTAAAATAAATATTACAGTTATTGCCGTTGCTCGTTTGTATGGCCATTGTAAATATCATACGTGTCGTTTTTTTTTTATTATATAAAGCTGTTTTAAGTTTGTATATTAATTTAGTTTACACGTCACTATCTTTCGCACAAATCAGTGAATGCTTTTTTTGCAGATTTCTGTCGCAGCAGATATTTTCCAATTTAGTTTAGAATGTCCACTGACGAGAAAAAAGGAGGTTGAAACATCATATCTGACGAACCACTTTCGATAGTCTGAGCACGGTGTGCGATCTTTAGGAAAGAAGTCTCTGGGGGAGCTTTTGCGAGGTAAACTATTACAATAAGTTCTTTTCCACATTTGTAAATACATTTTACATGCTATACACAGTTATTTTAATGTAATCTATATCATGTAATTATATTTAGTGATAAGGTATAGATTGCAAAAGCTGGATAACTAACTGTTTATTGCTTACAAACAACGAGTATTAGATTATTCAATGGACAAGAAGTAACAGAATCAATCAATCAATTAATCTAACTATTTTTCTACCTGTCTATCCGTCTATGTAGGTAATTTGCTCGCTTGCTAGCAATCTATTTGCACTACGTACATATATAGAAATATGGTATATACTAGTGTTTGCTTTTATATAAAGTTACATATATAAAAAAATAGTAATTCAAATGGTCACTCAGTACGTTTTGGTAGAGTTCATACTTATTGGCATTCACAAGTAAAAATTTGACAGTGACGTCAGTTTCGGCTTACTAGCTGTCATGAGACAGCGATTTTCTTTAAACTTTCAGGTTTTATATATTATTTCTCTTGGTTGGTGAAGTTATGTAAATAAAAGTTAGGCGTGATGAAAGCAGAGAAAAGTGGTTGTATAAAAAGGGATGGTGGAAACAAGTTTTCTGGTTTGATACAGAAACTTCGTTATTATATGGGTTTTGTCAAGCATAAAGGAGGGTATCATAAGTAAACGTTTATATGAGTGCTCTGCGGCAGATATGTCTTATTCAGGCTACAATTTGCATTGGTTGGAAAATCTTCGTGTATATGATGGTGTGTAGTTTTTAATTCGTAAGCTAAAAATAGCGACCCAATCTCTTTCAAGCCACACTTGATATCTTTAAAAACGAACAGACACATTAGATATGGTTCCAGATATTCTGATGTTTGAAGCTAAATAAGACTGGAGAAAGATATGCTATATTTGACACTAAAAATAAATGGAATGGAATTGCTAATGCATAAATGCTGTTGATCAAAGTATCGCTTTGAGTGATCAGGAGAAGTTTAAACTACAGTACAGAAATAAATACAGCTTGTGATGCTTTCACTTGTTCTAAAACATTATTACTTATGTGTTTGTTCTGAGCGACCCAAAATACTATTACTTAACACTGTAGAAATAGAGTATGTTGTGGCGCAGGCATATTACTTCTTAAAGGACGTTAGTAGCGATAATAAGACGAAATAGCAATAACCAAAAATCGAAAGAGACATTGATTTAGTTTATCAATGTCTCTTGTTCCGCTTTGTTCGTCACAGTTGCAGAGAATGCTGATCGAATTTTGATGGCGGAGAAATGAAAGGAAAGAGAAATGATGAACGTTTAATAATCAATTTCGTTATACTTGTTGACCAGAATATTGTCTGTGAAGAATTTCAGAAAATTTACAAATAATCAATCCCTGGACTTAGAACAAACTCAAAAGAATGCGGGAGTATGTAGAAGCGAAACCTATGTTTGTGTTAAGCTAGTTGCAGCATTACTTTCGACTCCCAAGAGCATAGAAGGCCTTTATATAGGCGGTCGACCGAAATGAAATAGCAACCAAAACTCCATCAAATCACAGCATACAATCTGAAGATGATCATAGCCGAAATGCCGTTGATCATCGTCGTCGTGGTACTCCATCGGTTACGACGATGAGGTTCCAGTTGATCCGATCAATGGAACAGCTTGGTCGTCAAATTAACGTGCAAGTGGCTGAACACTCCACAGACACGTAGTTTACAGGAAGATTCAGTGTGACACAGAGTGTGACAAGGCTGGCCCTGTGAAATACAGGTACAACAGAAACAAGAAGAAAGAGTGAGTTGTAGTGAAAGAGTACACTAGGGTTCGTCACCACCTCGTGCCGGAGCCTCGTAGAGCTTTAGGTGTTTTCATTCAATAAACACTCACAACGCCCGGTCGGTCTGGGAATCGAAACCGCGATCCTACGTCCGCGAGTCCGCTGCCCTAACCACTTGGGCATTGCGCCTCTACACCGTTGATCTGGTCAGAGTATTTCTGGGTCTAAACAACAATAGTACACAAAAAAAAACTTTCATTCCGCTACAAACATCAAGAACATCACACAAATATATGAGACAGAATTATGCATTTTTAAAGACCTATTTATTATACTTCTGAAGTCAATTTTATGTTTCATGTTGTATTTGGCATATAATTCTAACATTGTGCACATCACAATAGAAAAATTAATAGGACTACTAATACTACTACTACTACTACTACTGGACAGCCCTCCTGACAGAGTAGACGTGATCAAAGGCGTTAAGCAAATGAACTTTACTAAGCATCAACTGAAAAGGGATTGCCGCATGCTTCTTCGTTTTCGTTTTCAATATCACCGCCAAAAACTTTAGGGTACCTTTAGCGGAGTCTATTCGGGCCATTTGTCCAGTTCCAGTATAAACGGAACTTCAGTTCCTGTAACCGGTCCTTCTTGACTGAAAGCTAAAAGGTTCCAGTTTCTCAGATTTGGTGTAGTTTATTAATATAATAAATACATCGACTTAAGACGGCGAGCTAGCAGAATCGTTAGTACACAGGAAAAAACGCTCTGAGACATTTCGTCCATCTTTACCTTCTGGTTTCAAATTCCGCCGAGGTTAACTTTGCCTTTCATCCTTTCGTGGTCGATAAAATAAGCGTTAATCGAGCGCTGGAGTCGAGGAAATCGACTTTCCTCCTTCCCCGAATTTGCTGTCCTTGTAACAAATTTTGAAATTAATATGATATATAGGTTTAAGACTATGATTGTAAGACACGGATATATTCGTTGAGTGGTTCTTCCCAGAAAATATGGAATTGAACGTCAACAATCAGACTATTCGGAATCAGACCGTAAAATTTCGCAGTTAAACACTGTTTAAAATATTATATGACTCTACTTCTAAAATGAATCCACTGTCGTTCTATAGGGAGATATTAATATCTAAAATAGTTACAAGACGTCAAATGTGTGGTTTCCATAGTCGATTGGATCGCCCCAGTATTTGACGAAACGACGAACGTAAAAGTCATACTCAGTAAGATTCAACTTATGATACAAATTTTATAGTTTCATAAATATCTATTTATAACCATGAGGTTTCCTGTTCAGTCTCATTACATGGCTTGGGCAAATGACTACTACCTACCATAGCTCTGAACCTGGCTAATGCTTTCTGAATAAATTTGGTAGATGGAAATTGTGCAGAAGCCCACTACCATCACCTGACAACCTGTGTTTACTTTTTTTACTTCCAGTAGGCCAGTGTTCCGCAACCGGTATACAGTGACACATTGGTGTACCATAAGACGTTGCTAGGTGTGCCGCAGTGTAGCCTGAAAATACTTTTTTCCCTTTTAGTTATATTTTTAGTTCAGGTGTACCGCCGAATTTTGAAAAGAATATAAGTGTACCGCAAGTGAAAAAAGGTTGCAGAGCACTGCTGAAGACTATCGGTTCGGCGAAAGAGACCAATAAAATAAGCACAAGACTTAAACAAAAAATAAACTGGTCTCGATTGTTTCAATAAAACCCTTCAATGTGGTACAGCAGCTCGGCTACAATACATTGAGTGAAACAAGTAAAATATAAAAGAGAGATATTTCGCGAAATGTGGATATAATGCTGCCAATCCACTACACTTCCTTTGTGACATATTGGTTTTTAATTCGTTGCAATAATTAACACCATTCATGGAGTGGATTTCATACAAGAACACCTGAGTCAAATGAAACAGTTTTTGTGTTGTACACTTTGAAACTATATGCAAATAGAATGTCTGACAGTTAACTAGATCTCTTTCAATTGGAATTAAATGCGGAAGATGGAGTCATGGAATGCGAAATGAACGCTTGGCTATTTGGAAACACGTTGGAATTGCTGTTGAATGTAATCCACTTCTCTCACCTTTTAATGCTGTGGGTGAAAGTATGCACATTACAACATCTAGCTTCCTTACCGAACCCACAACACACCCTTCTCAAAATAAATGGTGTTTTAGCTAAGACAGAAGACATTTTTATTTTCATTAACAAACATGAAATTGAAAAGAATAAAAAATATTAGTGAAACACTAGCGTAAAAAGGAAACAAATGGTATAAGCTGAGGTGGTAAATGAATTAACTATGCTACGTTTGAGTATAGCTGGCTTGTTTAGAAAATGAGATATTTCTGCATTTTATTTTAAGAAACAATGCTTTTAAAACGGAATTCATTTTTGTTAAGTAACTCTTATAAATAAACAAAATAAGATATAAATGAACGACTAAGTGAATAAGTGATGAAAGTGCAAATAAAAACATACACACACACACACACACATACACATACACACGCGCGCGCACATACACATATAAATGTATACATGTATATATAAACATATATATATAAACATCTAAATAAATATATATACACATACATACATCATACACACACACACATACGCGAACGCGCGCGCACACACACACACATATATATACGTATACATATATATAAACGTGCGCGAGCGTGTATATACACGCGCGTAAGAATAAATATAGTCATACTTACAAGCACATTACGCTAAGTGAAACACACACACAAATTTGTGAACACGTGAGGCAAGCTGTGCATATTTGTGCGTATGTATGTGTGTGTGTGTGTATATTATCGAAAGCTTGAGGCAAAAATACCAATATGAAGATAAATATAAAGAGAAGCTGAGACATTGATGTAAATAGATGAGAGTAATGAAATATTTTTAGATAAAAATATGCATAAAGACACATAGTTATAAATAATTTCTAATTGTGTAACGATGAAAGAATTTCTCAGAATAGAATTAAATGACTAAACGCGACTGTTCCTTGTGTAATTTTTGTTGAATACTTCCGGTCTGGTCTGATCTAATAAGCGTATGGTATGATCAAACTCGATCTAACCGCGACCATCTCATCTCTCTATCCCGTGTGTGTATGAGTATTGGAAATAATAAATTTGAGAGAAATAACAATATAGATATGCATACATTCTATACTTTGATGTACAGGAAAAAGAGAGGGGAGGCAGTTTCTCGATAGATTGTTTTTTCGATTTGTTGACCAATTCTCACAAATGGCGCACCCTATTTCCATCTGCAATCAATAGTGTAGAATATTCACTAGTTATACAAAGGAGTCATATATTACGAGAGAGCGAGTAGTTAATCTACATAATTGAACTTTTGATAGCTCGTCTTAAATTTAATAACAGATATTTTATGCACATGACAGAATATATCAGAAGCTTTGAAATTAATTTACATATTTAAATATCTCGATGTGGGAGAAATGGGAATACAAACACACTACTTCTGTATTACAGAAATACGAGGAAAATAGTCGAGTGTCAGGCAGACTGGTTGGGGATTTATTAATTGCCCTTAGAGAGAAGACGCATCTGGTCTCCTTTTCTGATTAATGGTATAAGATTTTCAGCTAATATAAAGAGTATGGAATGTTTTTACATTTATAATTTCTCACAGCTTGGATTTCTAATTCAGCTGTTTTAACTACAAAATGTATAGCACACACACACACACACACACACACTTTCTCTCTCTCTCCCCCTCTCTCTCTCAATAAATGACATGATGAACATAACTAAAAGTGCTAAGTTCGCTGCACGTCAAGTCCTCGCCACAAATCTTTGTTTCTTAAGCAATTGAACTTCACGGTACAAACATCTGTCTATATGTAAGTTCTACTGGGTCAATAACCTGGAATGCGTTGTGCTAAAACACCTTTTTTATTGCTATAACAGACTCTCTGACTGGTGTTTGCAGATGGTTTCCGTTTGATAACATATAAGGAAAATGAGGTAGCGGTTGATGAATGTTATTCATGGGTAGTGGTTTTCCTTTCTTTGTTAGCGCTTAATTGAAGATCGAACATGATCTTGTGGACATATGAGAAAAGAGATTTCTGCAGTCTATTTTAAATGAGCTTAGGACCAGTCCGCCTGACACTCGACGATTTTTCATAACTACTCAATATTTTACACTATTGATTTCAGATGGAAATACGGTGCATTTTTTCTGAGAATTGATCAATAAAGCGAAAAAACGATCCATCGAGAAAATGTCCCCACTCTCTTTTTCCTGTACATCAAAGTATAGAATGAATGTTTAGGACTATATAATCCAATGTATCCCTTAAGATTTTAAGACGGTTTGACCATTCATGAATCAGAACATTTGAGCGGTTAAACAATTATATCTACTTCTGGATATCCACTGGATAAAGAACAAATGAATGTAAAATCTCTTTCGCTTACTCTCTCTTTCTCTCTCTCTCTCTCTTTACGCACGTGCACACACACACACACACACACACACACATACATGCCATATATGATGATTCATCCGAGATTCCTTAATTGTCTTCTTTTTCCTTCCCACAGATATTGAGGCCAAATAAGTTATAGACCATTATTCTAATATGCAATTAACTACTGAATCCTTGCACTGAAAAATAAGGTCGTTTCTTAGATAAGTTCAGCTGTCTAGACTAAAACATGTTCATAAACGTTCTACATACATATATGTGTGTGAATACATACATACATACATACATACATATCTATCTATCTATCTATCTATCTATCTATCTATCTGTTATATATTTCCAATTTCTCTTTTTATCAATTGTTAAATTTTATATCGTCGCAGATGTTTACTTAAGGGACATTCAACAGCCTCAGTAACGTAGTATTCATTCTCATATTTCATTCGTTCTGTTTGTTTTACATCGCGTTCGCTTTTATGGCCCAGATTCATAGTACGCATATAAGTATATGCGTTCTATCTATTATCTTTTACTTGTTTCGATCCTTAGACTGCAGTCGTGCTTCAAGGATAAAATCATTACAATTAATGAATTTTGTCAGGAGCCTGCATATTAGAAGATAAACTTTTAGGTAAAATTCATATATAGAGATATATAATTGCATGGAATACAATTATAATTAAGGTCACATAAACAACCCTGCTTATATGCTGAAAATAGAAGCCAAATACGTCTAGCCACTCAAAATCTTAGACGTATGAGGCGTCTATTGTCAACATATATACGTGGTTACTTCTGTACCCTTAATTGTACTTGCATTCTATACAATTATATATATCTGTCTTGTGTGATATATTCACCATTTGTCTACTCTCTACAACTCAGTAGATACAGAAATTTTTGTCACAATTCTAATTAATTTTAAATTATTTATTAAATTGTTTCAGAAAAAATAACTCGGTATTAGATTATTAAACGAGATAGAAATGTGTACTACAGAAGCGACTACCAATTATCTATATATACACACACATACACATTACAAACAGAGATATCTATCTATCTATCTATCTATCTATCTATCTATCTATCTATCTATCTATCTATCTATCTGACTTTGTCTGTATATATGTCTATCCATCTACTATACATGTATGTAGATAAATTGATAGATGTACATATATATATATAACGTGCACACTAATATGTGAGTGCTTAATATGCTGTTATATATATATGTATATATATATATATATATATATAT
>NC_068984.1:21945949-21947077 GCF_001194135.2 Octopus bimaculoides
ATATATATATATATATATATAAGGAAATAATGTTCTGAAGTTCTTCTTTAGTTGAAGGAGACAAAAATATGGTAATGCTATTGTTTGGAAGCATGTGAGTTGAATGCCACCGAGTTAAACAACAAGGATGTGGTAAATAGGATCCAACTGGTTGGATACTGTGTGCTAGAAATAGGGATAAAATACCTTTAAACTGGAAAGTTGGGGAGGGAGAGAGGGATTATGGCATTAATTAATTATTTACGCATAGATAGTTATCGTTGAAATAGAGCGAGATTTGATTGTCAGAAAAATGAGTAATCGTTGAAGCGTTAACAAACTCTGAAAAAAAAAAGCGATATCAATATTTTTCTCTTCTAACAACCTGTGATTTATCCACGATATCCCTAAGTTTGACAAAGAAACATAAATGTAAGCTTATTAAGAACATGTAAGTCTATTTGGTATTTCTAAGTTTCTTATCATCGTATAATGCTTATATTAACACACACGCGCGCGCGTGCACAAACACACGTGTTTATATGAAGAGGGTTGCAAAATGTTTATTTTATAAGGAATAACGACAAGTATTTAATGAATAAAATACTCAATACTTTCTTTAATAAGCAAACTAATAAGCAAAACGTGTTGACTGACATTTTATAAATTCGTCTAGAATGGCATATTTAGAGACATGCCTGAATTGTGGATCTTCGTCGTTTGGCGGTGCGATTCTGCATTTTCATCAGGCTCATATATCTTAAGTCTTTGAATGTATTCTTCCTCCGTCATAGATTACGAAACTTTATTGATTTGAAATTTCGATAATTATTCTGTACTTAATCTCAAATACAGTTTATGTCTCGAAGACGTTTTCGAATATTATTCGTTGTCTTTATTTCAAATGATATGATATATTAGTAACTTACTTCTGTAAATTATCTAGTCGACTGAAGCCCTTCAGTGATGTCTACCAGCATAAGATAAGTTTGAGAACAAAAATTTCTATAACTACTGATATGATTTCAATGACGGCATGACGTTAGCTGTCTTCGATAGAACGGAAAGTTGCAATTATATCTCAATGATTATTGATATGCGTCAAATAATATTAATAGATGAGACCGTATGGAGTTTGTATATTAGTAT
>NC_068984.1:21947323-21948732 GCF_001194135.2 Octopus bimaculoides
ATATACTAATATACAAACTCCATACGGTCTCATCTATTAATATTATTTGACGCATATCAATAATCATTGAGATATGATTGCTACTTTCCGTTCTATCGAAGACAGCTAACGTCATGCCGTCATTGAAATCATATCAGTAGTTATAAAAATTTTTGTTCTCAAACTTATCTTATGCTGGTAGACATCACTGAAGGGCTTCAGTCGACTAGATAATTTACAGAAGTAAGTTACTAATATATCATATCATTTGGAATAAAGACAACGAATAATATTCGAAAACGTCTTCGAGACATAAACTGTATTTGAGATTAAGTACAGAATAATTATCGAAATTTCAAATCAATAAAGTTTCGTAATCTATGACGGAGGAAGAATACATTCAAAGACTTAAGATATATGAGCCTGAAGAAAAATCATCATTCTGAAGAGCGAAACTTGAGAATTCTACTTGGTTGCTCGATCTGCGATTAATAGTAGCCAAATCTCACTGAAATCACAGCTTACACTTTTAAAAATGGAAGGAGATTAGTAAATCAAGGATAATATTTTTATGGATGTATTATATCTTGAATAAAAATGCCATGGTCATCGTTAAAACACATTTGATTATAGGTCTGCACAGTAAGGGCTGAACGAGTTAAGCAGCGACTACAAACTAACAGCAAAAGCGACAACAGGTATCTTAACACAGAATTACGTATGCCACCAAGGGGTTGTAAGATATCGGACTGGATGCTAGGAGTTTTCTATGCAAGAAACTCAACGGTGACAACGACATTATGGAGACATAATTACTAACCCTTATAAATTACTACTTATCAATCGAATCCACTAATAGTCCTTCAGAAAACCAATCAAAATTCCTCCCTCAAAATGAAATAAAGAAACTATCTTAAACTTACTCAGAGCTCAGGAAAGAGATGGGGATGCAAAAGAAACAATTGACAAAATACTTTCACCATAATCTAGAAAATTATGGCGTGTCAAATTCGATATACGACATTGAATAAAGTAAAGGGAACTACTAATAATACGTCTTCAGATGACAATGAAGTTAAAATGCTACATAGGAACAGCACCTTTCCAAAATTCCATATTTAATTATGGATCAAGAACGTGAATACGTCTCATCTTGCATATTTCAAACATCAGAAGAACAAGACAGGTTTTTCTCCTACGAACAAAGTCAGTCATCTTCTGTAAGTTATAAACAGTGTAAAAGTATGTGCAGCCAATCCTTGATTCAACAACTAACGTGATAAATCAGAGAAACATTGAACAAACTAGAAATGTAAACATTAAACGCTGCACGACACGGAGTGTCAAGCAATGTTTCTATATAACCATGTACATAAGGCGGTGAGCTAGCAAAAACGTTACCACGTATATATATATATATATATATATAT
>NC_068984.1:21949766-21950541 GCF_001194135.2 Octopus bimaculoides
ATATATATATATATATATATATACTGTGAGTATATATATCATGCGATCACATGATTGACTAGACTATCAGGTGTTATAAATTTATGGTAACAAAGCGCCGTGTATCATTTTACATTTCAAAAGATGTCAACCTGCTGGTCACGTGAGCAGGCAAACATCGTTCCTGATCGGAAAGCTAGTCCGTCGCAAAGTTACGCATTTACAGCTGAGTGGACTGTAACAACATGAAATGATGTGTTTTACTGAAGAACACATAAAGCAGGTCGGTCCAAGAATCGAACCGACGATCTAACGATCGTGAATACAACACTCTGACCATTAGGTCACACCTTTCACACACACACGCATATATTTATGTATATAGAAAAATATATCAACATTTGATTCTGTTTCTGTGTAGTTCTGTATATTCTATTTCCTATCTTCACATCTTTATTTCTCTCTGTTTTCATACTTACTATTGTATTCAAATTTATAACCTTTGGCCATAAGCAATATATTGAAATAAATGTCTATATTTTTTTTTGCTACTTGCATATGTAGACGAAACTGCTATAAATTTGGTTTTGACTAATATCCTGCATATAGATTTTTTTTACTGTTTATATGTATACATACGTATATTTGGAGATCTTTATATTTTGTACATTAGTTAATGCATATATATCTGTCAACATAAGTTGTTCTATTTACATTTATATACAGATTGAGAGAATGATATAAATACATAAATATACAACATGCGTGTGTGTGTGTGTGTGTGTGTGTGTGTGTG
>NC_068984.1:21950641-21952829 GCF_001194135.2 Octopus bimaculoides
AAAAACCTTATAAGGGAAAAATTATTAATTATTCCCTTTAAATATATTTAGTTATATTAAGAGCATTACTATACATAAATTCCTCACGCAACGAGGGACTCTTAAAGTCAAAACTACCATAATATGGTAATAATAAACTACCATAATATGGTAATAATATTTGTAAAAGGTAGCGTTTTGACTTGAAACACCCCCTTAATTTATATTCACACCTCCTACTTGTAATTTTCCATAGTTATATATAATAATAGTTTTTCTTTTGTCATCGAAACTTCGAAATCTCAGTCAGTTTGTTTAGTTTTCATTCCTGAAGTGAGTAATTTTTCTAGTGTAGTTTACGTCGTCCTTTTAATTAAATTGTATAAAATTACTGAAAATATATGTGTGTATATGTGTGTGCACACGCGTATATGCATACGTGTGTATATGTATATATTTATACATACACGCATACACATATATTCACATACACATACACACCCATATTTTGTAAAAAAATATTTGAGTATATGTTAATTAAAAGACTAAATGAACATATGTGCATTATTTGTAAAGAATATGTCTATACTTTTATTTCACTTGCAAATTTTTTTGAGCCAGAGTTCCACGTATTGATTTTGTTTTAATATAAGAAGTGACTTTCATTAATTACATTGTTGGAATACATTAATAATTAACAAAATATTTCACTAAATATTCTACTTAAGAAACGTGGAAAATATTATTTGGCAAAATTTTATACAACAGTTAGTGACTATCATATTGTTAATAGTAATAGGCATAATAATTATAAAAAATTTCAGTGGAATGTTGGTAAATTATTGGCTTGATAATGATGATAATAATAATAATAATAATAATAATAATAATAATAATAATAATAATAATAATAATAATAATAATAATAATAATAATAATAATAATGATGATGATGATGATGATGATAATAATAATAATAATAGTGATAATCGAAAAATGGTATGAACACAAGCCAGATGGAGTAATGGAAAACGAACATTACAAATCACTCTGGGATTTTAACATGCAGTGCGACGAAGTTACAGAGGCGAGACGAGCAGATGTCGTGCTCATCCTAAAGATGAAACAGAAGTAATGATAATAGATATTTGAGGCAGTTTGAGGGCGAAATGCAAGGGCACAAAAAAGATTGAGAAATACCAGCCACTGCGGGACGAGATAGGAAACTTATGGAACATGAGGAAAGTAATGGTGATACCGGTGGTAATTGGAGCATCAGGAGCAGTTTCAAAAGGCTTTGAAAAACATATTAAGAATAGTGGAGCTGTATTATTGGGTACAGCTCGCATTCGAAGGAGAGTGTTGACTCCGAGTCACAGGAGAAGGCACTACTTGAAATCTATGGTGATTTGTTATTGCCTGCTTTCAAGTAATGAATAACCGGTAATTAAAAAAAATTTGTGAGTCTTCTAGAATAACAACAACAACAACAATAATAATAATAATTTCATTTTTTGGCCACTAGGGCCGACATATAGGGGACAATACAGTAGACATGGACGGAAACACCGAGTACACAATTGAAACATTAACAATAATATCCTACAAAAAGAATTTAACAATAGAGGTGAGGGGTGTAACCTCCTGGATTTGATTCAGTTACCCCATTATTCCTGAACAACTTGACATTTCGAGGGCATCCTGGAAGAGCGCCCTTCTCCCACTCAAATTCACTTGCCTTATTAGAGTAGGTCCACTCATACGGGCCATTTTCGCTACATTCACCCACCTTTTAGCAGATATACTGGGAGGCAGTACTTCTCTCTCCTTCCCCATCTTCCTTTCCAAGTGTAATTTGAAAAATTTGATGTGGGATTGACCAAAAAGAAATGTCTGTCTTCAGTCCTTTTAACCTGGTCCACCATACAACCTCTTTTGCTACAGCTGTCAGACAGAGGAAACTTGCCTGCCCTTTCGGACCGATGGAAGGTGGCGGATCGATCTTCACTATGGACTCGGCCGATAGCCGGATCCGTCCTTCATGTGATATCAGCTGTTCAACATAAATCTACAAGTCAATAATGCAACGCGATTGGACGAGTGTGTGCAGAACGGTTTCGTCGCTCTGCGCGCATCTCGGGCACGTCCGTCTGACAGCACTTCTATGCCTGTAGAGTTTATCTCCAGCCGGCAGTGCCCCCCCCCCCCC
>NC_068984.1:21952839-21955396 GCF_001194135.2 Octopus bimaculoides
CACTGCCAAGTAGGGATTTCTGGAAGTTATCCATCGTTCCCGGCTCGAAAATCCTCCTGAACAGATCGGTCAGTTTGACTTCGTCAATGCCTAGCGTCTCGACAAGTGCGTCATCGCTCTTTCCCTCTAGTAACCCTCTAAAGAACGGAAGAGTGGATGTTCCACTGATCGAAATGCCTGACTGGTAGAGGGCAGTGAGTGCCTCGAAACATTCCAGATGCCAGTCACCCTGCCTCGGTCTCTTCTTGACCCAGGACTGCAGTTGAGTCAGGGAGACCAGCTGTGGGTAGGCTTGTTTGATAAACGGCGATCACACCTGTTCACCGGTTATGCAGAATATTTGGAGATGCCGCATCCTTAGCGCATGTCTGCGTATCATTAGTCACGGCATGCCCAGCCCACAGCGTAGAGGGTGTTGGCAGCAGACACAGCGCCTCACCAGTGGAACCTGTATCCTCCACAAGAATTTGAAGAGGAGGCGCTCCAGCTTGGCGAACCGCGATTGTGGTCAAGGCACGACTGTCAAGCGGTAGTACATGATGGACGTGATGTACACATTCGCCACCACCGCCCGACCTCTCATCCCATTATTGGGTGAAACTGGCTACCCTTCTCGTCACCTCGTCCCAATACTTATCCACCTGGAGGACTGGTCCGAACCAAACCCCAAGCAACTTTACTAGTTCGTCCGTCCAGCGCCCAACAATGCTGTTGGACGGCATGCACTTACCTCTCCAGGTACCGAGTTGCCACCCCAGCGGGTTCTCCGGGTTAACCTTTGCTCCTGACAACTTTTCATATTCCTCCGATGATGTGCCGACCACCTCGATTTCTGAGGTGTCAGACATCATCACGGTGATGTCATTCGCATACGCCGACACAGACATTTTGCATCCAGGTTCGACTCTTGAGCCTTTATTGCAGCAGCTCTAGTTTCTGCAGTAAAGGCTCAAGTGTGAATACGTACAGAGGGGAGGAGAGAGGGCACCCTTAACTGACCGATCGGGAAATCTGAAACGGTTCCGAAAGCTGGCCATTAACTTTGACCACCGAGGAGATGCCGCTGTGCGTTGCAGCGATCCAACCTCTGAATACGGGGACAAAGCTAGTTGCTTTGAGGACAACGTCTAGATATTGATGGTCGCCCCTATCGAATGCTTTCGATTGATCTAAATTGATCAGCGTCCCACCGGAGCCAGGTTTTACACCCTACCCTGTCTATAATGTATTGCATGAGGTGGAGGTTGTCGTGTATGGACCTAGTCGGGATTTCGTAAGTTTGCGCCTCCAAAACCTAATCCGAATTGTGGTTTTATTAACACGCTGCGTCTCCGCCACGCGGGCCCATCGAGCAGCTTTGATCCCCTCGTTTCTTAGAGCACGCACCTTAGCTCTGACAATGCAACCTTCATATTTCGCATTGAAGAACTGGTCTAATGCCATTCTCGCTGCTAGCACGTCGGTTGCAATGCTACTACAAATAGCCTCGTCTAATTTAGCTACTAACCCCTCCTCCTTTCTATTTATTCTAACGCTATTTGTTTGATAAACCCTATAGATATTACTCTACTCTCTTTTGAGAGTCGCTCACAACTTGTTGTTGACGATCCCCACCTTTCAACCTCTGCTTGACTAAATTACTGACCCGGTCCCTGTAAGCCTGACGTGCCGGAAACGACATGTTCAACGTCCAGTATCCGGGTCCTAACCTACGAGCCTTATCTAGGTTGACCGTACAGATCACAGACTTATAGTCTGAATAGGCTACCGTTTTAAAAAGTGGACATCCTACACTATTATTATGTATTTTCCTAGTGAAAAAATCCTATTTGTATACGATCTAGATGACCCTAAGCGGTTTGTCCAGGGCCACACTGGCGCATTAGGGAAATCTAGTCGGTATCTGTCAGGAATTTGGAACTGTCTGATCCAGTGCTTGAGGCTTTTGCACTCCACCTCTGCTATCAACTACTCAGACACAACCCCAGCGTTGATTTAAGGTTCCGTTCCAGTCCCCTACTAACAGTAAAGCGCGAGACGTACCTCGAAAGGCTTCCAGACGCCTAAAGAAATCCGGCCGTTTGGCTCCGGTAGGAGCGTAGGCAGCAACCAGTCTACAGACACTACCTTCACTATTGCTCACGTCCAGGACTACCAATTTCCCGTTCGGGTCCCTGAAGATCAACTTGAGGTAGATCCAGTTCTTTCCTGAACACTGCTGTCACTCCATCTCCGGCCGACTAATAGATGCAAAGATCTGATAGTCGTCGAACATGGGGGCTAGATCTCACTGACAGCAGGTATATCCAATTTTAGAGACCTGAGGTCATTGAGCAGGGGCCCCTGCTTCCAGGGCGACCCCAGGCCTCGAACATTTAAAAATCCTACTCTTAGTATGGCTATGTTGGCAAACAATAGAGAGAAGGGAAAGGTTTACTTATCTCCCGGTGTCTTGTGAAGGTCGGGTGGTTCGACTTCCATAATTGGAGGGGCCTTTTTTTGGGAACCCCTTTAAGAGCCACGATGTGGATCTCACGTTCGGGGTTCTCACGTCCTT
>NC_068984.1:21955549-21957816 GCF_001194135.2 Octopus bimaculoides
TATATATATATATATATATATATATGAACTATATATGGAATGTTTGTTCACATGGATACTTCCCATATCCTAAGTAATACACTGCCACATGAGAACATGAGAATGTTGGTTTCTTTTAAGCTCTTTCAAAATCGTAAATTTTAGAAATTTAAAGAATCTTGGTTCTGAAAATCTGGTTTCTTTTCGCACAACATGCCCTCGCAAAGCTTAAATGGTACTTATATTAAAAGGTCCAACTTGTTTTTATTTATACGAGCTGGGAATAGCTTGTATAAGTTAAACCAAGAACAACAGTACTACTACTAATAAGAGAGAATAGTAACAGAAGCAGTTTACTGTGGTGTTATGCTAAACAACAGTTATTGTGTAGTACTAATTGTACTTTCATGGTGGTGATGAATACGAAATATTTAGAAGTTAGCTCCACAAGTTATATAACATACCTTCTGAAGTATAACAATTTCATTCATTGTCTGTTGTTTGTCGTGTGTTCTTGCTATAATAGAATGTCTCTCTTCTGTTGTGCGAGTCACGACTTAAATATATCCTCAGGTGAATATTACTGTTTTTTTAGTTTGGATTATGTTCTGGATTCTATTTTATTATGAATGTATTTAATGAAATGTGGGCGAGGAGATGCGTCGATGGATTCAGGATTAATAATAGGGACAATAATAATGAAGATTATTATAATGAAAAAATTAAATGATAATAGCAAAGCTAATGAACATATATATACGAATAGGAACGTCTGTTAACTTTGTATCTTATAGTTTTCTGTTACAGTATAGATTTTATTGCTCGGCAATGCATGTATTAAAATTGGACAATTGAAAATTGATTATAGTATAGGTTACTGAATTTCAAACATATCCAAACAAATATTCTGTATAACCCCACCGTAAATGTTATAGTCGACTGATTAAGCAAGCGTTCGATTAGTTCTTCGCTTAAATAAGTAACCAGTTGATTTAGAATAAAGACTTGAAATTGAACTAGTGTAAATATTTAATGCAATGATCCTTCCAAAATACAACAAAATTATCTTTCAACACACTAATTCATATTTAGAATCTTGCAAACCAATTACAAAAGCGAAATGAAATTTCAACATTTTACAAACAAAAGGTAGGATGATCACATAAGCGGTACAAGGAAGAAATGACTGTCAAACAGAATTCTTTACACACGTTCTGATCTGCAGAACCTTTAAAAGTATTTACGTGTATAACAGAGATTACCATTGGGTCATTGTTTGATTCAGGAAGCAATAAAGACAAAAGGACTCTTCTGGTTCAATGTTTACTTACTACATCACTGTAAACGAACACAAGTGCAACAACTCAATGCTATCATTAAGAACACATACGACAACAGATTGGTTAAAACGCATTATCGACACCATCTTGAAACTTAATATATACTTTAAAAAATATGGAAATGACGAAGATGGGGATAACGTTAGCAATCATATGGTGGAGATGAGTCCGTGGCTATACATTCTGGACTGCAAGATCTAAAGGATATTGATGTATCAGTTACTTTTATTAAAATCTTTTCAATTAATTCTCTATAGCAACATAAAAGGAGGGAGCTTTCTGAGCATGTGTATAATCTCATGACACTAACCCTAAATTAGTGCAGCCACGAAATTAAATTTGTTGAGATGAAAACTTTGGGAGCACCTGAGGTGCAGCTTTGCACTAAAATAATTTTTGAGGTCATAACTTCTAGATCGAAGAAGCAATGTACTAACTCCATAACACACTCTAATCTAGGTGACGTTTCTTCCTGAAATATAGCCTTACAGCCTTACAAAGGCCAGTAGTTCTGGTTTTATCAAACAGCATAATTAGCCATACAAGTCTATCAAAAGAAATTTCAGCTACGAAGAAAATAACGATGAATCTACGGCGTCTTTGTCCAGACCGGAATATTGATAAAATAATTTAGAGCGAAGCATAATAAAACGAATGAAATGTTTCTATATTTCTCAATTATGTGGCATCCTTTATATCTACGGGTTAACTGCATAATGAGTACGTTGAAGAAAAACCATCCGTTGTTATCGGCCATAAAATAAATCAGATCTTTATCGATCAACAAATAAGTATGTGGACTATATGTTTTGTGTACTTTCTTATCTATGTGTGTGTGTGTTTGTGTGTATACACACAGTGCGCGCGCACTCACACACGTATATATATATATATATATATGCACACACACACACACACACACACACACACACATATATACATACATAT
>NC_068984.1:21957937-21959236 GCF_001194135.2 Octopus bimaculoides
ATATATATATGTATTATGTATGTCTGTATTTGTCTAGATGAGTATATTTGTGTGTGTGCAATGATTACGATTTCTGCTTAGCTGGGTTGACAATTAATGCTTGTTAGTCTTCAAATGTTTTCCGTGTCGTTCACCGATCGATACCCAAATGATCATTGACTTATAGAGTGAAACAAAGTAATCCATTCACGTATACATACTTACATACATACATACATTTATACATACATACACACACACATAGTTCAAGTAAATACATGTACTTATACACACCCAAACACATACGTAAATACAGTTATACACACACAGATATATACATGTACACAAATACGTATGAATACACGCGCGCGCGCGCACATACATACACACATATGTACAAGAGGCTCCGCGAACTAAACGAGAGTTTGTTTTCCTAAATGGAGGTGAACACCTTTCTCCATGTGATCAGTTTGAAAGATTGTTACGACACTAGGATATTTTCTTACTTTTCTTATACATGAAACCAATGGTAGCCTTAATTCACAAATAAAGAAATTATTACATCAATGCGGTGTTGAGCATTCATTTTCAAAGTTCGACATTTACGTACACACACACACACACACACACACACACACCACATATATACGTATACAAATATATTCTTTTATTCTTTTCTCTTATCTATTTCAGTCATTTGACTGCAGCCATATTGGAACAGCGCCTTTAGTCGAACAAATCGACAAAAAAGAGTTATTCTTTTTAAGCCTCATACTCAATATATCGGTCTTATTTGCCGAACCGCAATGTTACGGGGACGTAAGCACACCAAGATCGGTTGTCAAGCGATGGTTGGGTGGACGAATACAGACACACAATCCTATACACACACAACACACACACACACACACACACACACACACATACATACATAGATACATACATACATACATACATATACAGGGGTTGGACAAAATAATGGAAACACCTAGCATCATAGCATCATAATTTTGAAATATCTTTAAAACTCTCAAAAGCTTGTTTATTTTTATGTTTTTCGATTCATTATAAGTGTTGCTTAATATGTTTTGCTAAAATTTGAGTGAATAAGAAATAGTACTCTTTCGTGGTTTTAGGCTTTCACTGCCATTTTTAGCATGTAAGTAATCCACATAGTGGTTTTCTCTCCGTGTGTGTTTCATACACTATTATACTTTAAAATAGTTGTCTTCTCTCTCTTATTACGCATGCTAGCCACTGGTAAATAGTTACCTAATGATTTTTACCCTTATATAAATAGTTATATATATATATATATAT
>NC_068984.1:21961529-21964369 GCF_001194135.2 Octopus bimaculoides
CCTGTACCCAGATATGCACCTATACATACAGGTGGATGTCGGTATGCACATACCTGTACGTATATATGCATATACTCATTTACTATTTGTTTATATATATATATATATATATATATATATATGTATAGGATGCAATGGGTAAATTGTCATGATCTTATATGTAGAGAACTGCCGAGATTTGCAGAGATTCTACAGGACCTCCATTGGTCAGAGCTATCAGTCTGCCTGTCTGCACAGGCATGGGTAATGTATTTTTTTGTCTTTTGTGTCTGAAAGAATGCCAGTTGACCATGCTTACAAGCCTTCCCTTTCATACCACTGTTGCTGTTGAAGGGAAAAATCTCCACATTAAAATCAATACAACTTGGCAACACGTCTCATCGTACGCGTCTCTCGTCGAACGCAACGAGCCAGAACAGATACTCCGAGGCTCCCTCTCTGATGCTGTAACAGTTCTGCTAATCCACATCTCTGGATTGGTAATCTTTTTATTGACTAATGGAAGATCAAATGTAAAATTTACCTGGGTCCAATGTTCAAACGATTTTGCAAATTTGTCACCCAAGATTATTCGAAATGACAAAGTTCGTGTTACTCGTCCCGTATCTCTATTTAACATCATGTTATGGTCCACGAATTATTTCATATAAACTATAACTATATTTAAATCGCACAGAACTTATTTCTTTATATGATTTATAATTTTTTTTTCATTGTAATTTACACCGCTACACTGCTTACTTCAGATCCCCATAATGCAACTTAGCTGTCCCATGCTCAACATTTTTTTCATCTTACAGGGAATTCATAATCCTAAAAGAGTCCCCAAAGTTAGCGACGTGCAGCGTACTATAGATTTCTATGTTCAAGCATAGATAAGGATAACTGAATGTTCTATAGTTACAAAGTCTGTCATCTTACAAGAAACTGAATCCAACTTTAACTAATATTACATGTCACAGACATAAAAAGGAAAGGCACGTTTCATAACGTAGTCCTAGATTCACTATTATTTTGATATTAGGCTGTTGGATAACAAGGCTGACCTATGTTAACATCAACAACAACAGCAGCAGTAATTTTACAAATCCGATCAAGACCCTCTTTAGAAGTTTATTACTATTGACACGAGCGAACTGGATCTGTAGACATATTTGCTGATTCTAAAAGGCGAAGATTTTTCGACGTCGATGTTGCTCTTGTTTCGCCTTATATAATTCTTGATCATGTAGAAAATTATCAGTTATGATTATACCGTTTGTATTTGCTTTGTATATCAGCGACTACATTGCTCAATTTGTTCTTCAATTTTTAAAACTGTTGTGTTGTGATTTGAAGACTTCACTGCTGTTTTTTGAGGCCTCTCAGGGAATTCAATTATAACGAAACGGTAAAGAATTGGATAACATTGCTTTCGGATATACTCTTACTTTCATTTACGATTTGTGCTGAAATCTTAGAATGATTTACTTAGTCACTAATCTCTCTGCGGATGATATACATCAGTACCTGTCATATACATAATTTCACTATTTAACACCCACCTCTATGTTTTTTGGAACTAGCGTCAATCAGATTTATTGGCGTGTGAGCTAAAACTGAAACCTTTGAAATTGAAGTGGAAAACTGAAATATCATTACCATTAGTAAAATTAAACTACAGGAATTCAAATAAACCCGTTGACGCACGATTTATGTGTGTTGGGGTTATGTAGGTTTCGCGTTTCACGTACAAATTACGCAACCAGTTCAACTCTAACTACCGGTACATATGCATTTATAGACATACGCTTCAAGTATTTGCAATTAAACTAAATAAATGGGTGTAGGATATCATAAAATTCCCCACTGAAACGATATTAGAAAGGCTAGCTCGTTATTTTAAGTTCTGATGCGCTATAAGTAACATTAATGTATATTATACACCCACATCATTTCAGTAACAATTTAAATATCAATCAACCAATCTTTCAATATATATACATATATATAGAGTGTAACATATATATAGAGTGTATGTGTGTATGTTTTTGTGTATATGAATGTGTATGTTAAAGAGAGAAAGAGAGAGAGCTAGAGGGAGAGAGAAAAGAGGGATACACAATGTCATCCTTTAGTTTAACTATATATTTGTGTCGATATTGAATCAATAAAGCTTAAAATTATTTCTATTCTTTGTTATTTACTTTCCACATATTTAACCAAGTAACGATAATTAAATGATCTGTTGTCATACAGGGAATAAACACAATTAAATAGTGTATGTGTGTCTGTTTAACAGATGAATATGTGAGAGATGTAACCAAAGTTGTTGAAACGGTTGACTAGTCGAGGAGCGAAATTCTAAAGTATCAGCTTTTTCCTGAATACCATTTAGCAAATGTTGTATTGTGCCCGAAGTCTGTCTACCCGAGAAATAATTCGTTGTATGTGTGAAATATATCTAACTTGGAATTACTGATGTCCAATGAATTCTAAGATTCGTCATGTTTTGCAGGGAGAGCACTTTTTGGATCGAGTCACTAGTTGTCCACTAGGCTGGAGAAAATAGTTGCAGCGACATCGACGATGGAAACTTTAATTATCAGTTATCTTCTACTGTTATCTTCAGTCATTGGACAGCGTTTATGGAAGGGAACTATCTTGAAGGGTTTCAGTCAAATAAATGAACTCAGTATTTATTTTTTGTCTCGTACTTATTTTGCAGGGCTTATTTAACGAACCGGTAAGTTATAAGGATGTAACGAGCCCAACAGCGATTGTCAAGCGGATCCCCCCACACACACGCACACGCACACACACACACACACACACACACACACACACACACACACACACAC
>NC_068984.1:21964567-21967454 GCF_001194135.2 Octopus bimaculoides
AAAATGGCAGTCAAAGCCTAAAACCACGACAGAATATTCTTACAGTAAAGCACGTTGATTTGTACTCGAGCAAGACATTTGAGCGAATAAAAAAGAGTATTCTTTCGTCGTTTTAGGCTTTCACTGAACACCCACCCTCACACACACACACACACACACACACACACATGCACACGCACACATACACACGCACACACGCACAAATATATATACATGACGAGCTTCCAGTCTCCATCTACTAAATTAAATTCACTCACAAAACATTGATCGGCCATTGCAGAAGTAATGCACAGTGGAACTGAACCCGAATTCACGTGGTTACAAAGCAAACTTCTTAACCACATGCTCATGCCTGGGCCTACATGTAGAAATGGGTAGAATTCTGAAGTTGCCATAAGTGCTCTGTTTACAATTTTAAAAAATTATTTACTCAAAGGAGCAAGAACAACATACATAAATTTTTGCAGGCCCTCCGAAACTGACGAAGGAAAATTACTTCTGGCTTATCTTGAAACCAAGTCCGAATTCTTACAACAGACTAGACTCAGTTTAAAGGAAATTGGATAGGGGTTTTTAACTGAAGCGATAGTTTAAAAACAAACATATAATAACGGAATTCCATAGACTTCCATACAATCCAATTTCAGTGTCACAACATGAGAATGAACCAGGAACTACGTGATTGCAGACCATATTTATTAACAATATCATCACGTTTGCATCCATGATATTGCACTTTAAATGAGGATCAAACGTTACATGTGTCTAATGGTGCCTACAAAGATGATTGTATACATGTGAAGCATTTTACCAGTAAAGCACATGTTTGGTAATTCCAACACTGACTTTTTATGTTAATATATTGAGAGAACCTCTAAGCCAGTGGTTATCAAAGGGAGTCCATATGGCCCCTGAGGGTCCATATAAGATTTTTGGGGGTCCAGTCAATGAAATAGGAAGTTGGGGATCCACAATAGTATTTTAAGGGCTCCTGAAAAAAATTTGCTTTAGATGAGTTCATTGGTATGTTATTGCATGAAACAGCTAGTGTTTTGTCTAAGAATTTAACATAGTTCAACCTATATAATTTAATGCCTGAAAAACAAAATAGGAATTTTGAAAGAAGTTTCTATAAAACTAGTTTTCAAACATCGAATGGTCATGGAGGTTCAACAGGATAATATAATAATCAAATGGGTCTTTAGATAAAGAAAACAAAAATGGTTGAGAACCGCTGCTCTAAGTAGTCATTTGATCTATAAATGGCGCCCAAATTCCCTTTGCATCGTACCTTGACTTCAAGGCTGATCTGGGCAATAAACAACAATGATAGCCCTGCCAACAACAATAGACACCACCAGCACTACTACTACTACTACTACTACTACTACTACTACCCCCACCAACAGCAGCAGCAAAAGTGAGAGCAACAATACTACCAAAAAAAACGAGAACAAAAGCACGACCAATGAAAACCAACAGAGCCACCACTACCAACAATAAAAATATCAACAATCAGCAACAGCATCAGCACTAACGACAATAACAACAAATCATAAAACAGCATCAACAACAACAAAAACAAGAAAGTATACCCCACTCCCATTTGCAGAAACAACACCATTACCACTACCATCATAACAATGAGATGACCGTTAACACAAGTTGCGGCAGTAACAACAATAATAAGAACACGAATACCAATAACAGTAGTAACAACAGCAATGCCAAAGCACTATTAACAACAATGGCAACATCAGGGACACCACCACCGCCACTACGACCACTCAGCAACTACAAAATAGCAACAACAATAGCCGATTACCCAGTGTGTATAACAGTTAACACATATGTGGTCATTGATCAGACAGTTTGTCAGTGAGCAGCGAAGCAGATAATAGGTTTACAGCAAACGTGTCTGATCTGCAACTGTGTGTTTGTGTCATGTAGGACAGTCATAGAGACAATGATAGAAACAGTGTGCAAAAGAAAGCATAGAGTGAAGAGTGGAATTTGGATTGTTGTAGGAATGCATGAATAAATGTAACGGTAGATACCGAAAGACATGTACAGAGAGAGAGGGAGAGGGAGAGAGAGAGAGAGAGAGAGAGAGAGGAAAGGAGGAGGAGAGAATATAGGAACAGGGAAGAGAAAGAGAGAAGGGCGGGAGAACGAAAAAGTGGGAGATAGGAGACAGAGGCCAGCATCAGACCAACAATATCTACAGTGCTATAGTATAAAATATGGATTTAGGGGTGCTATGCATACATACGTACATGTATGTATATGCGTGTATAAATATATGATTGATCACTCTTAGTGCTAATGCTAACACATAACCGATTACAACCCGTCGCATTTTCTGGCCTTCGGCGACTACACCGCATTCCTTACGTAACAAGCATGGTAAGGAAGGTCTTTCGTCGGATACCTGCAAGAGCTGTACAACTCAGTAGAGCCAACAGCAATCGAAAAGCTGGAAGTGAGAGATCCCTAGTCTTGGTTTAGACATCTTAATAGGAGAAGGAAAATACTGATGTAACATCGACTTTATTTGCATCCAATGAAATAAACTAGAACTCCTTTTGGAGCAAATGTATATGTTGTTTAGAAAGTGGGATTGGCCCTGTGCAAAGCCTATCATCACTTAAAAATGAATGAGGTATAGGCGTTGCTTGATTTTTACATCGGGTCCTTGGTGCAAAGAGGGCATACATCAGCATGTGTGGGCAAGCTCCATGAATACCTATTGTAACAGGTGTACACCGTTTCCATGTCTTTTGAAATCTATGTAGGTTCTTGGCGGTGCTGCTCATGTTTAACGATCAAGTGTTGGAATTGTTGGAAATCGAGTTGACGTCATCATATATATATATATATATATATA
>NC_068984.1:21967793-21988013 GCF_001194135.2 Octopus bimaculoides
GTGTGTGTGTGTGTGTGTGTGTGTGTGTGTGTGTGCGTGTGTGTGTATTCAGCAGCACTATTTTATATATGTATTGAAAATACATTCATAGATGCAAGCATGGTAAGAAGTCTGTTTCCAAACTAAATGGTTTCGGGTTCAGTCCCACTGCGTACCACCATGGGTAAGGGTCTTCTATTACAGCCCCTTGCGTATTTGTTTGGTAGACGGAAACTGAACGAAACCCGACGTATACATGTATATTTATATATATATATATATGCACGTCCTTGTGTATGTGCGTGCGTGAATGTTTGTGTGTATGTGTATATGCATGTATGTGCGTGTATGTGCGCCTTTATGTTTGTACCCCACTAACAATTGACAACAGTGTTGGTTGCTGGAGTCGAACGAACCGAATGTAGTCGATTCGTTTGACTTAAACAAAAGCACGTTTAGTGTGGTGCCCCCAGCAGCGCTGCAGTCCAATGATCAGAACACGTTAGACATAAAAGATAGATAGATAGATACATACATACATCCATACATGCATGCATACATATGGAACATTCTTATATATCTGCCGAGTAGAAACCTAACAGAGCAAACATTGTCATTTGGGACGGAAAAATTCATTTACAGGTTAGTTGTGCAGCAAATGTAAGCACTTTTTTCAAAATCAACCAGGAGAATATCTATGGACAAATGGTTCGGTACCTACAGCTCCTCTAACAAGCTTATATATTTGTAGTCACAAAAATAATCAATGGCTAACTCGGTTATCTTGACACTTTTGTTATCTTAGAAAGGATTAAAAGTTAAAGGTGGCCTAAGCAGAATTTGAACTCTGAGGGCGAAGCCTTATAACCAAAGCTCTGCGACTCCGGATCATGCACACATGCATATGTATGTCTGCGTATGCGTGCACGCGCACGTTTGTTGTACGAGAAAAGATAGAGTAAGGGAGAGAAAGAAAAGGGAGTGAAGTGAGAGCAAAAGACAGCAGAGTCATCTTGTCAATATATATATATATATATATATATATATAGATATAGATATATATACATGTATAACTAGAGGGAGAGAGAGAGAGAGAGAGAGGAGAAAAATGTACAAAAGGGAAACAGCATTAGTTACGTTCATTTCTTTAAATTATCAATATAAATTATCTTGAGGCTAACAAAATATTGAATTATTAGCTTTTTCAAGAGCTATACGTTGGCAGAGAAGAGAAACTAGGACATTGTGATGTTTATACAATTTCTAATGATAAGTCATTTGCCACTCATTTTTTATATCAACAAGAGGCCCGTAGGCACCTTTAATAAAGTCCACTCTTCGTAAACTTTTAGTGTAAGGAGATTAGAGTAACGCATGAGTCGTGGTTTCCTTTCCTACTTTCTTGCCAACAGTAGATATCCTGCAAAAGGTCACGAACAGTCATGTTTTTCCCACTTTGTGACTAATCACATATATATTGAGTTGGTGCATAATTATTGCGGCTTTTTTCAACAAATTTTATTCAACAAAAACAACTTTAAATGATTATTCCGGAGCATATTCACCATCTACTTCAATTACTGCTTCCCATCTGCTTGACAGACGGTCAGACCGTCTTTTAAAGATGTTTCTGTTAAATATTGCTATTGTTTTTGTTGAACGGAATTGTTGAAAAAAAGCCGCATTAATTATGCACCAAGTCAATATATATATATATTTATTTGTTGCTTTGTTCAGTTATTACAAAAACCAATTTTACATTAATCTGAAGCATTACTCTGGAACTTTGTACAGTACAAATTTATTATTCTTAAATAAGAATATTATTGACAGTGACTTCGAAGTTTCGGCCAGTTACCGGCAGTTCGTCGATGGCTAAGCTGGAGGGAACTTCGAAGTCGTTGTCAATATCTTTGCTTAAGAATATGTGTGTATCAGTGATTCAATGCCGTGAGAGTTATTTGAATTAATGAATGAATATTCGTAAACACCATGGTTGAGAGTCAGGATCTCAGATACCACCTTCACAATAAGATTGTTTCAATTTCCGGACTTTGGGAAGTATTTGGTCTGTGGATCTCGAATTCTTTTATGCTTAATCTGCTGTAAACCAGGCTACATTAACACAAAATGCTGTGCGCATTTGCACTGAAAGCGCAGGGTTAAGTACGTTACAAAATGCTATTATATTAGAAGAATAAAAAAAAAAGCACCTCAGAAATTTAGATTTATTAATCTAAATATACAAAGAAAACCTGTGCAGCGACAAAATCGCATGTATAAGTATGCATAAACACAGATATACATACATATACATATTCATAAACATGCATATGCGTACACATTTAGACAAAGGCCTAGTGAAGTTCACAATTAGAAAATAGGCTTGATAATTTATAAGCAACAAACGAAAAATCTAATATTAAATTTCGAAATTGTTCTTATAGAATATTGATTATTTGTAATGTAAATCAATAGTTAGAGAGTAAACAAAAATGCATCCATACATAGAAACATTGGTAAACATACAGACACACACATATATATGCATATGGATTGAGAGAGAGAGGGAGAGAGAGAGAGAGAGAGAGAGAGAAAGTGGGAAAGAGAGAGAAAGAGAAAGAGAGAAAGATTTTATAGCATTGTTATTGTGTTTTGCTATCAGAGTGTGCTTTATATTCCATTTCCATTGTATATGGGTACATACACATAAACGCACATAAATGCACATAAATGCACACGTACACGTACACACGCATATATATGTCTACTATGTCTGTACAATGCGTGTGCACGTGTGCCAGTGTGTGAGAGAGAAAAGTACTCAATGTCACTATTTGAATATATTATTTCATTCTAACCTAAATCTTTGCTGATGAAATTAACGGAAACAACAGAAACGAAGTCTGTGTGTAGCGTACGCACACGTCTATATGCATATATATATATATATATATATATATATATATATATATATATATATATATATATATATATATATATATATATATACAGAGAGAGAGAGAGAGAGAGAGAGAGAGAGAGAGAAAGGAGGCAGTCAGAATGTTGGATTATCCTTTATTAGCACTTTCATTTCGTTTACGAAGTCCTCAAGAAAAGATCAAAATCATTTCGAATTTAATTTTGTCTTGAGTTAGTAAACGAAGGAAAGCATAAGTTAAGGATTGTCCAAAATTCTGCCTCTTTTTTCTCAATATGCAATATCTGTACCCCACTTCAAACACTCTATATAAAGCACGTTTAAGAACGATAATTTGATATTTGCTGGAAACGACTGTCAATAACTGAGAGGAGATTGGATTTATAACAAAGGTTTGTCTTACCTGGTTAACTAAGCTTCATCAAAAACCTACATTTGCCCAATATTCCACGATGTGGTTGGGGATCAAACTTACTACCACACAACCTCCCCTGCGCCTTTATATATACATACATACATACATACATACATACATATATATATATGTATATATATATATATATATATATATATATTCATGATATAAGCCGGTAGATGGAAAATAAAATAGATACGTTAGACAGAGAAAAAAGAGTAAAGTCGTAACTTTGTATGTATGGAGTATTTCATCCGAGGGCAAATGTCATTTGTTTATACAAGAAATGGAAGTTTGAAAATTTAAGACTTATTCATACTTGTCACTCTAGAGGGAGACTTAAGGTCAGTAAGCTCCTAACTTGTAAAACAAGCAAAAAACAAAAACAAAAACAAAAAGGGAAGAACTGCTCAAACATGCTGTAAGCGAAACTGTGTAGGACACATAGTATAAATGAAAGAAAATAAGTGCTAGAAGAATTGAAGTTACAGGGACAGTTCTAACGTGATATGAAGAATGTGAAAGGAGAACATGACGCATTGTGGGAATGGTTCTGGAGTGGAGATTTAAAGTGAGAAGCGGAGAGATTTTGGTCGCTGCTCAAGATCAAACAGTAAGCACTTATTCAGTGAATAAGAATATTTATAGCACTATTTCAACGCATAAATGTTATCGGAAGAAGAAAATATCGATCACACAGTGGCAAGTAGCGAAATGTGAGATGAAAAAGAGGAAATAAATGCATGTGACAACATGATAAGGGCAGTTTAAGTTACAGTAGGCATTTTATAAAAGTTTTCTATAGGTGCAGGCGTGGCTGTGTGGTAAAAAGTTTACTTCTCTGCCCCATGGTTTTGGGTTCAGTCACACTGCGTGGCACTTTGGGTGAGTGTCTTTTTCAATAACCTCGGGCTGACCCAAACCTTGTGAGTGGATTTGGTAGCGGGAAATTGAAAGAAACTCGCCGCGTATATATATGTGTGTGTGTGTGTGTGTGTTTGTGCTTAGAGGTTCAGTTAAGAGACCGCCAGAATAAGTACCAATCTTAAAAATACAAGAAAATACTGGGGCCAATTCATTTGCCTAATATTCATTAAGGCGGTACCCCAGCATGGTCGTAGTCTAATGATTGAAGCAAGTGAAAAATATAAAAGTTCCGACCGTTGTATGCTCATGAACTTGAAACGGCTCTAACTGAAAGCTAAAAGTAGTATATTAGAATGCCGTAGAGCTAATATCGTTATATAGAAAAAAACAAAAAAAACAAAGCAGTATGCTTCATATTATATGCCGCAAATATTTTACGCAAAAAATATAGAGAGAAATCATTTCAGACAGAAGTGGCAAAAAATCTAGAAATTAGCTGAATAAAAAGTAAATACATGAAGAATATGAAGATGACCAGCATCAAAGGTGAAAGTCGTACCAAAGCGTTAGTCTCAATTTCGCCACCCTCAGACTATTGTACAAACTTGAACAGTTGGAGATAGCATAGGAAAAGAGCAGTGGTAGTTTACTTGATGAGAGTAAACTAGTGCTCTACAAGTAAGCAGGCGCTGCGTACAAGCAAACCAACTATATACACGTACGAAACAAGTGTAATTTTTCTCGCGTTTATTTTCCTGGACGCTATGCATTAATGGGTTAACGGCCTATACAGTGCCTTTCTATGCCCTAGGTGTCATGAAGACACTCCGCAAGAAATGGAAAGAGAATTTAAACATGATAATGAACAAAATAGTAATAACAATCCTTGCTATTAAAAGTACAAGGCCTGAAATTTGGGGAAAAGTGACTAGTCGATGACATCGACCCCAGTGATTCACTGGTACCTAATTCATCGATCCCGAAAGGATGAAAGGTAAAATAGACCTCGGTGGAATTTGAAAGAACGTAAAGGCGGACGAAATTCGGCAAAGCATTTTGCCCTACGTGCTAACGCTTCTGTCAGCTCTCTCAGTTGTTGTTCCTGTTGTTTTTAATATAGGCACAAAGCCGGTGGTTTAAATAGCGGCAATTAATTGTTATCACTGACCACAGTACTTAACGTATATTTCGTTTAACGACCTTGGAAGGATAAAAGACGAATGTGAGTTTAGTGGAAATTGAAATCAGAACGTTGAGAGGCAGAAAAAACACTGCAAGCTATTTTGTCCGATACTTTAAGGATTATGCCAAGTAAAAAGTCAAAATTGCAGAGCATATGTGTGTGTATGGGGGTGTTTGTGTCTATGGGTACGAGAGAGAGAGAAAGAAAGAAGAAGTAAAAAGAGATAGGCAGAGTATAATCGGTAAAAAAAAGAAAGAACCAAGTAGATGACCAGCTCTAAATTTGTTGACCCTGAGAGACTGAAAGGCAAAGTAGAATTCGGAAGAATTTGAGCTCAGAATATAAATAGAGCTAGATAAGTTAACATTAAGCATTTCATCTGCTTTTCTACAATTCTTCTGTTTATTTCTATTAACAGAATTCTGCATTGGCTTGATGGTATAAAAGCATTTGCCGAGACGTTTAAATAATGCATAAGTTAACAGCAAAGGTAAAGAAATGATAAAATCCTCCAATTATCTGTATAATTGGAGAAGTATTGTGATATATCTTAAGACAATTTTCAACAATTTCAGAACGCGTTACATGACCCGAGAAATGTAATGCACGAAGATTAAGAAACTTGTGGCGTTTTCCATCTTCCAGATATATTTTGTTGTCAGATTATTAAAGCAGTTGTTAGTAATAATGTTTCCTGAATGCTTTCGAATAGTTATTACTATATTCTCAATAGAAAACCAGAATATGATTTTGGATTTCATTTTCCCGGATTTGACAGTGACATTAACTGCTCAACATCAAATTAGATCAAAGATTATCGATTTGTGTCATATTTATTAGATTGTGTGACGTTCAAGACATTTCAAATTGCGTTAGGAACGAAAAGGAAATACAATAAATTCAAGCTGGTATCTCAGTTCGGCATATTAAAACTGTTTCGTAGTAGCAGCCGGTACCTTACTCACAAAGCAAGGTTAAAAGCCTTGTTTTGTAGCATAGAAACTGAGTTTTTCGCTGTCTCGAAATAACATAAAAGGTTCCCTGTAACGGCTTTATCTAACCGTTTAGCTTCAGAAAATGATGCTTAGAAATGGAACTTTCATAAATTCGCATAGCGTTAACAATCCTCAATAATACAAATAAAAGGGACACAAAAATAGGAGTGAGCCAATATTTATTTGATCAATCTTCCAGAAATACAAGCCAAACCTTCTAAAATCTGACTATTTTCTTAAATAAAACTGAATGCGTTAAGTAGTAATTTTAGCGAAAAATTCAGGATAGTTACGTATGAAATAATTTCCATCATAATCTACCATGCTTGACTCAAGACTAAAAAGCAACAACTTAAAGGAAGAGATAGTATGTAAATTTAATTCCACTATAACATTCTTCCAGAGAGAAGAAAGGTAGACACAGCTTGAATTGAGTTTGAAATCCTAGCGTAAAGAGAAGAAACTAGATATTGTAGTCTAATGATCTGATACCTCTGACATACCAACACCATATACAGGTCTATTAAGTGTCCGTTTAGGCACGTTTTAGGTTTATGGACTTTGATGTAAACTAACGTACATGTTTGACAAGTGAAAGTGAGACTCAAACCTGTTTCATTGGAACGCTAACTGATGTGCAAACAAGGTCGAAGGCATCATCGTCAACAACATCAATATCAACCACCAATGGCAACAATAACATAGTTGGTTATCACAGCAGCAACAAAGTTCTTACAAGAAGCTAGGAGAGAGTACCTATAACCTGCTACCTGTGACAAAGCATAATGAAGAGTCATGACATTATGGCAATATTTGAAGGCGAGGAGCTGGCAGAATGGTTCGCACGCTGGGTAAAATGCTAAGCAACATCTCGTCTGTCTTTACGTTCTGATTTCAAATTCCACCGTGGTCGACTTTGTCTTTCATCCTTTCGGGGTCGATAAATGAATTACCAGTGAAACACTGAAGCCAATGTAATCGACTTCAGGCCTTGTGCTTATTGTAGAAAAGAATATTATGACACTATTTTCTTTTATTATTTTATTCTTTTACCTGTTTCAGTCACTGGGCTAAGCTCATGCTGGCGTATGAGGTGTATGGCGATTAAATCGGAATCGATATATGTTTTAGGTACTTATTTAATTAGCCTCATTTGCCGAACCGGTGGATTATGTGGATGTAAACAAACCAACTCTGATTTCCAAGCAGTGAGAGATGAGCACAAAGACAGAGACCACACTCACTCAATTTCTCTCTCCCCACCCCCAACATGCACATACACAGGCGCGTGCCCAACGGGACTTTCACGATCTTCTTTCACCAAATTCACTCACAAAATAGTGTTCATCCCCGATCTTTGGTAGACCAGGGTTGAATACTTACCCAAGATACGATTGAATTGAACCCAAAACCACATAGCGGCAAAGCATACTTCATCACCACACAGCCTTGCCGTCAGCTGCCTGCTCCGAATACCAATTAAACACCGATTGTGGACTGAGTAGCAAATCCGGTTAAATAGATCAGGAAAAGTAACAATATTTCATTTATAGGAAATGGCTTTCACCGTTTTGGTGTATTAATAAGATTATTAACAAGATTATCCTTGTAATGTAGATAACAGATGATACCTACGAGATCTATCTTCTGTAATAATACTCTATATTTTGCCAGGATGTCCAGTATTATCTTTAATAATATATCTTTGGAGACATCAGAACGAATGAAACTGATCTATATTCGAAAATATTTCGTTATCAACACGAGCCCCAATCTCCCTGTCATAGAACATGCTAAAGAAAAGATCCAATGGAATTTCAGCATAAAGAAGGACCACAGATAACACGAGATAAGCATGACGTAATTATATGACATATGTGATAATATTATGTAATGTCTCAATGATTGATGTTGTAATATACATAAGCTGAGAAATTGCTGAGACGCAGCAACAGAATGAAATATATTACGGCGCATAAGAAATGTGTCGATCGCCGTAAATCTAGCGGAGGAGTACATAATTAGTTCTATAATGACATAAGCTAACAGAACACATAGGAATAGGATTGAAAGAAAGCCCCTACACGGTGCGTAAGAAAACGACCTATAGCTATAGGGATTAGTAGTGAATATGGAAATATACCTTCATGGATTAACCACAGACTGATCATTGGTGAGGAATTGCATTCAGCAGCAACCCGATCTAGGCAGCAAATGAAGCAATGGATAGCAGCATGGTGGATAGGCAACCACCCCGAAAAAGTCACCAGCGGACCATCTCTGATACTCAGAGTGCACTCAACAGAGGAAAGTCTGTAAAGTCACTAGGCAAGGTCGACAAGTTTTCTGAGGCGTTCGTTATCTTAATCGTAATTCGTATCACTAGAGTGATGTGCAAATACATTTGAAAAACCTCTGTGGATTATCTATAATTAGAAATTGGGGAGAATTGTTGAGAGATAGTTTCAACCCAACGGATGCCAAAGTGGTAAGTAGGGGTACAGACCTCAAGATATGGGGATTTATGTCTATAATAAATCGACGATTATAGATATCATTAAGGTAATGAAAGAATTAAAGTCGAGCAAGTACGGCCAGATAATTCATAAGTATATTCTAAAAAATAGTAATTTTAGGACCGTCAAATATTGTTGGACCTTCAAATACTATTACGAAGCATTTGATAATAGTGAACATTTGTCAGCGTGTCTACCAACACTGACTTAATTCTCCGTGATGTAAGACGAGAACACTTTTCTGCATCTCTCAATTGATGTATTATAGTAGTTTCTATACTTGATAAACTCTTCCGGTTCTAAGCTTGCATTGAGAATAGGAATCCGAAGTTGGAGTAGACAACAGAATAGATTGAGCAATGGAAAATGTTTTCATGCTTAGTTATGTCTCTTAAGGGTTGTGAGCCTCGCTGGGTTTGACCGTAGGCTTTTCATCGTTCCAGATCCGAAAGGTTAAAACTAAATATCTGTATTTTTGGTGGATCTCAACCATTCTATTGGTATGGATTAATATTAAAGGGAAGTGATTCAAGTTGATTAAATATTTGTTAGAGACCTAATCGATTTCAGATCGATAAAATACCAAATTAGCTCGTTTTAATTCATATCCAGAATCATGACTTGGTAAGTTAAGTAACCTCTCTTCTCTAGCAGCCATTCGCACACTTCTAATAAATAGAAAAGTTGGTAGTGTTAAGTTAAGTAGAAAACTAGAAAACCGCATGTGCACCTGCTTTATGTGAAATTCTCCGACTTGATTGTTTACTTTGTGTATAAACATGCATCATAGCAAAGCACAAATATTCTTGTAAATGTACTAATGGACGAACGCCTAGTTTAATAATTAATGAACAGTATTCATCCATTAACTATCAAGAAAAAATACTGCGTTGATACATTCCAACCCCTTACAACACCATAACAAACAGGACCATAAAGAATAATTGAATTTTACTGCAGAACAGTATTAAAAGTGTCAACCAGCCAGACAAATAAACATACTTCCTCTCTCTAAGTATCCACATACGTTACTTTTATTACTAAAGAAATTGAAGCTTTATTTGTAAAAAGATATACGATAGTGATACAGTAATGATATCTGCAAGAGGAGATTTTTTAATAATAGAGTAATATGCGAATTATTATGGTTAATGGCGTTTTGTAATCAGAATTGGTAGAAAATATGGTGTATTGTTGATGCTGTTGGTTTTCTGGAATTTTCTTACTCTTTAGATCTATATTTTGCATTCATAAATATTTAAATAGTTCATCGATTTGTTCAGAATCAAAACTGAAAACATTGCATTGATACGGCACACATCCTTCTATAATGACATATCAGAAATAATAATAAAGTCACTGAGCAACTGTTTCAAAGCCTGGCGCTTTTAAACATTCACATTTCGACATACAACTATTGGTTCATTAGAATATATTAATAAACTTCAACACTGACGTCAAGAATTTAGGCTAGGCAGCTAAAACAATTCCAGCAGATTAAAGTGATGATATCTTTAAAGCTATGTTATTCAAGTTCAGTGTAAGTCTACTAAGCTGTTGTAATATGAATTTCTCACAAGTATCGTGTCCTTCGTTATTTAAGAATGTTAGCCAATAAAAAATGAAATATACGTGTGAACAGTGTAAGACATTCTTAATCCTATTGTTTTTCGTTTAATTTATTACCCCACTAAGCATTATTAGCAAGTAATTGTAGACAATAGAGCATGTCCAGATCATCAGGCTCTACCTCATATGATACACCATCACATTCATTCTGAATTTTGCAATATGTTTCTCATCTAAGAGATGACATAGTATATATCTGGAAGAGAAATGTGAGTCGGCTCTACTTATTTAGCCGCTCAACAGCTGATCATAGGTCTGCTAGATTCCTGTTGATTTGTGTTCAAACAACAACAACAGTAGCAGCAGCAAATATTTGTACCAACATTTAGAAATAATCGATTGCTCACAATATGAAATATGTTATTTTGGTAGTGAAAAAATGCTATTTCAACAACAATATCTGGTGCTTCATAAGAAATAAAGGAAGGTTAAGAGATAAAGATCATCCTGTACAGTTTTTGCCAACATACGATGTGTTACTGACAAAATTTATATAGAAACAGAAGATTGCAAATATAATGCAAATACACGTATAGAACATATGTCATTGACAAGGAAAGAACATTATGTGAGCTAGAAATGAGGACGTATTCCTTGATACATCTTTAGAAAACAAAAACCTTTCGCAGAATTTTGGGAGTAAAACTGCCTAACAATAAAACATTATATAGCATTATACAGTGGTATTTATTACATATAATTCGGATAAAGACAGTTAAGAACCATAATGGAAAATTCATCACAAACTTATTACAGTACAAAAATGCATCCCATTCATTTCATTAACTTCCTTTCTTTGACATTATAGATCATTCCTAGTTGCGTTGAACTCTTGGTCTTCTTTTTTTTAACAAACATTTTGTTCTTACGATAACAATTATTAAGATAAATACTGTCTTAATACCTTAATTCCGTCTGTTCCTGCTGTTCACATTCAAGACCAAGAGGTAGTTAATAATTATCTCACGTAGTCAACCGATTGAAAGAGAAAGACCGGAGAGAAAAGAACGAAAGAAGACTAAAAGTTGCTTTTTGTATTATATCACTAGGATAATAAATATCAGTTACGTCAAAAGAATGAAACAAATACAAGCTGACAATAATGCCCAAGAGGGTGTGACGTAGGAACGACTGTCGCGATGGAAACGTGCAAACTAACAACTAGACTGAATGATGGAAGCATGTTTCTGATAAGAATCAATATTGGTGAAACATTCAGATCAACATTACCATTGACGTATAACAAAACAGCTATTGTTCTTTAGAACAGGAAACGAAACTTCTGTACTGGTGTAGAGGCATCCTGTTTACAAGAGAAAGGGAATATTAAGTTATGACATTTACAATGATATTTACTGTGCACGTGAAGCAATGCTAACACAGACCTAAAACCAAATTTCAAAACTTATTAGCGTGTTGTGGTGTTCCAGCACATATCAGTACAATGATTATTCCATTGATAGTGTTTCTTTATTTCCGTTTAATTGATTAATTCATTTTAGATATTCTGGATTGAAAAAAAAAAAATGTATGAAATTCATGAAAAAATTCTAACTTCAGTTGTATTGACAATTGCATCTTCACGTATGATGTGCTTGCTTATTTCTTTTCGTGCCCGTGTATGCTCGCGTATGCATGAGTTGTATTAGGCAATACTGTTCACCGTTCTAGTTTTCCCACCGATAACACTGACAGAGGTATAAATCGGAACGGAGATGATTGAGTGTGACTGTTTGAACGTTGGAGAGTTGGTACGGTTGACTGTAGATTGAAGCTGTTTTGGCACTTGAGGCAGGCAAAGATATACTTATACACATAGAGTGAAAGAATGAGAGAGAGAGACACAGGTATAAAAACTAATTAATTGAACACAATTGCCATTTTGTCTCTCCTAACAAAGAGAAATACTCTCACACACAGAAAGAGAGATGGAGGGGAGAGAGAAGAGAGAACAGAAGAAGCATTGAAGCACTTGCTGTGAAATAAGTCAGCGTCGAATCAGCAGTGCCAAGTAAGCGGCGCCAAAACGGTTGTACCAAAACGTCTAATGCTTAAAATGGAACTCATGTACTATTTCAAATGTAGCCAGGTAAAGATATTTCATATCACAACAAAAAGGGAAAAAATCACAACTGATTAAATATCGCACATCATTGCCGTAGACTGCTATCATGCGTTTACATAACAATACAATAATTCTCATGATACTCCGTCATAATGCTTAAAAGAATATGTGTTGTAACTGCAGGAGATATATCAATCCCAGTTCAGATTTTGAAGTGAACGTTCAACTGACGAGTGACGTAAACAATGCACCTGTTTTACTTGACAATTTTCTCAAGAAATATAAATACTAATAAGCATGATGTGTTTAATTGCCCACAAAAATCTATTTCATAAGCATATAAGCTATACATCGTTATCGATCTTGGATAAGAGAAAGCGATATTCGATACTTGTGCGTTTTGAACTGAAATCAGCGATGTGCTGAGAAATATACTTATACAACTAACATTGCTCACACACTGTATCTACATCTTGTGTGTTTTCTTTAATTTCTCTGTATGTTTAAATCTATGTTTGGAGGGATGTATATAAATACATACAAACACAAGCATACATATATTTACACACACACACACACACACACACACACACACACACACACACATACATATATATATATATATGTATATATATACATACACATACATATATATTTATTTATACCTGTATCTATATATATACATATATATACATATATACACATACTTACATATTTATTTATACGTGTATATATATATATATATATATGCACATACATACATACACATACATATATATATGCATATATATATGTATATATACATATATACATGCATGCATATATATATATATATATATATACACGTATACATATATAAATGCTTTTTTTTGAAGCTATATATAAAAACAATTTTGCATTTTACTGAAAAATAGCCTGGGACTTATATTTCTAATAGCTAAACGCTGACTATGACGTCAAAACATTTCAGCTAACTCGCCGTCATTGCAGAGGAAAGAAGCTGGGTACATTCTTTCTCTCTCACTTTCTGTCTGTCTGACGGTCTCTCTCTCTCTCTCTCTCTCTCTCTCTCTCTCTCTCTCTCTCTCTCTCTCTCTCTCTCTCTCTCTCTCTCTCTCTCTCTCTCTCTCATAATATATATATATATATATATATATATATATATAATTACCCGAAATGTATAGTATTAAATATTCATCACGGCTGATCTTACCAATCGGTTTTGTGTAAAGAATACAATGGATTGTTAGGTAACACTCCGATTATATAACTTTACGCTCATTAGAGTTAGCCGATATGGAAGGGGATGCGGCGACTTCTCTCTAACTATGATAAGCATAAAGTTATATAATCGGATTGTTGCCTAACACTCCACTGTATTCTTTACGCAAACCCTATTGCTAAGATCAGCCGCGATGAATGTTTAATACTATACATTTCGGATAATATACCCACTCTACAGACAGATATACGTGTGCAATCCTTTCCCTGATTTATGGTTTCTTAGATGACTCACCTATACACACACACACACACACACACATATATGTCGTCGTCATCATCAACATCGATAACACTGTAACACTGTGAATTTGTCTCTCTCTCTCTCTCTCTCTCTCCCTATCTATCTATCTATCTATCTATCTATCCATCTATCTGTTTATCTCTATATATGCATACACACAAACACATTAACATCATATGCATGCACGTATGTGTGCAGTCATATACGTGTGTGGGAGTTGTGCTTAAGTAAAAATATTTACTCATACATGATCCCATGCATATACAATCAAATGTGCACAGAGTGAAAGATAGGATACAAAGTTCTTCATTTCGTATAATTCCTATATTCATACGATGAGTTGTTCAAATAAATTAAACAAACAAGAAAACTATAGCCTAAAAAAAATTGTTACGTAGGAAATATTGACACGAAAGAAAACAAAAAAAAATAGAATTAATTAGTTGAACTGTAAACATCCGCGTCCGGCACTTAGCTGAGTTTGCTTTACGGCGGTAATATATTTAGAGTTTGACATCACCGACTATCACCTCTCACTAAACTCCATCCATCTATCTACTTTAATGACAAGTGTATGTGGCGCCGGTCTATACATCCTTCCTGTAAGATTTCAAATAGATTAAGACAACATACTTGCTTTTTATAACTTTACTTATTATACATAGACATCCCCCCCCTCTACGTATGATCAGGCGTACTACATTTATGTATCTATACGTGGATATGTGTGTGTATGTGTGTGTGTATGTGCATGTGTGTATGTGTGTACGTGTGTGTGCGTATGTGTTATAGCACGAGTGCACGCGCATTAGCACCTTTTTAGCTAAGAAGAACAGCGCACAATATATGATATAACATTTACAGTCTTGGAACTATAGTGTGACCGATCACACGTATACATTACGTGAGCAAGACTCAGAGTAAACGTACGCCACATGCATACATGCGCACATATATTCACTTATGTACACATATATGTTGCAGTGTATTGTGTACACATATATATGCCGTAGTGTATTGTGTGTGATCTTTTGTATGAATCTACGTAGATATTTTGTGAAGGTTATTTCTTCAGAAATTACAGCCAGCACTGATGTTTTTGCTACAATGTTTCATATTGAGGCGTCAGATGTAAAAATACAGTGAGATCCAATAACTTAACATTGCTATATGCAGTGGCTATGCAATATGTTCTGAGATGAGAGTAGGTCCTTTGGAATAATACAATTCCTATATCCATCTTCAACGTTTCTTCTGGTCTTCATTTCAAAGAACTGTAGAACATAATTATGTTTCCAATGCAATATATGTAAAAGAAAATATGGCATATACACTGGTGCTGTTCAGTTTGGCTCACATATTTTTAAATAAATATTTTTCACTAAACAGTTGAAACTTCGTATACAGGTGATATTTTAGAAGTTATTTCGTGTTAAAGTCGTATTTGGGTAATTTCAATAAATCAACGACTTGTATTCGGGTCATCTCTACTAAATGTCACCACTCTGTTCTATTCGTATGTCGAACGATGACTATCCTTTCTTCCTTTCTAGTCAGCACCGTGCATGTCTTACTCTTTCTCTCCCTTCTACACTGTCAACTAGCAACCAGTGAGCGAACTTGTCCCTTCCACTACAATTACCGTATTTCTCCGTGTATAAGCCGCTATTTGTTTTGTTTTACTATCATGCTTTGATAATGCTATGTTTAATCTAATATAATTATTATTATTATCATTATCATTATCATTATCATTATTATTATTATTATTATTATTAGTAGTAGTAGTAGTTGTAGTAGTAGTAGTTTTACAGCGTGATATCTATTGTCCAACTAATTCTGTTCTGCGAGCTTTGACTAATTTGCAATTTTGCGTTGTTTTACCTATATGAAAGGAAAATAAACAAATCGAGTATAAGTAGTTTAAAGAGATAAAGATGGTTCAGAACCAAAGTATTAGAAATAGATACCATAGAACTAATATAAAGCATAATATAAGAATGCTCGCCAGTGCTCCAAGAACTTCCAAGTGAGTAAATATCCATGGAATTAAGTTCATAACCAAAATACACTCAGGCAATGTATATGGTATTTTAAATACTTTACGATTACCACGCCTACACATAACGTATATATTGATTAAAACAACAGAAGAACATCTACAAATACGAACCAAGTTTTCATTAAATCGATGGAGGAGCGTAATATTGTGGTTTCGACTCTTGGACCGGGCGAGGATTTGGGTTCTTAAGCAAGACACTTCATTTCACGTTTCCCCAATCCACTCAATTGGCAAAACTGAGTAATTCTGCGATGGACAAGCGTCTCATCCAGATGGGGAATATATACGCAATGGAAAACGGGAAACCGGCCTGTATGACTCGGGAAGGAACCCTACTTATTTACTTCTTTAGATCTTATGTAATAAGGTATGGCACATTGCGTCGTATATCCGATACACTATGTTTGAACAAAAGACAACAGAAATGGTATTGTAACTGCTTGAACATCATTAAGTGTAGCCTGAAAGAGCTGCGTTATGTGAAGCTACACAAAAACTGAAACAACACAATCACTATCAAGAAAACAACATCAACAAATCTATCTTGGCATTCTGTGAAATGACCAAGGATTTGGGAGTAAAAGGAATCGATCGATCGATCACTTAGTGATGTCACAGTCAAAAATTCAAAGCGTCAGTCTTAATAACAGAGCAATTAGCATTAAAGACAATATTCCAGCTTGCCAAAATGAAAATGAAAAACACAAATGTACGTACGCACGCCCAGGTACTACATTCACGGTCTTATCAAAATCTTATTAAAATCACAACTGTGTTCTAATTCTATAATTTTTATTCAGGTTTTTTCTCTGTATTTTTGTAGGTCCTTTAGAATAATACAATTCCTATATCCATCTTCAACGTTTCTTCTGGTCTTCATTTCAAAGAACTGTAGAACATAATTATGTTTCCAATGCAATATATGTAAAAGAAAAGTTAGTCTTCGTTATACGAACACACGCACACACACACACACACACACACACACACACACACACACACACACACACACACACACACACGCACACACACACACACACACACACAAATATACACACACTTACACATACAGGTATACGCGTGTATGCAGAACAACGTTTCATTAAAAACATGACTATTTTCCAGAGATTTTCTTTTCATGACAGACTTTTCATATTTCCCTATACTATATACATATATACGTAAATACAAGCACACACACATTTGTAGAAATATGCATAGATATTACATATGTATGCGCTTGCGTTTCTCTTGAAGCATGCAATTAGCAGTTAGCGATCGAAAGGCTATAGCAGAATTTCCATCGTCTTTTAAATAATACGTAACTTAAATGTAACTAACTACATTATATATTGTGAAACTGCACTGAGAGGCTGTCTCGCTGTGTTCTGACACTTGAAAAATGGTTTCATTCGTCACATGACAGATCCAAAAAAAGAGTTCAGTGAACAACGTGATTTTGTTTACTGTCTTTTTATCATGTAATGCTTCACTATCAGCGAGAAGACATAGAAAATTTACCATGATTACTTCGTTATATGTGCTGTTATCGCAAGTATAAGAAAAGAGAAAGACATACGGATGATGATGATGATGATGATGATGATGATATTGATGATGGTGATGGTGGTTGTCGAGGTGATGGTGGTGGTGATGACAATTATGGAGATAATGACAGCAACGAATACAAACGCAATAGTGAAGACCAGTGGGATAATGTTGTTGTTGGTGATGATGATGATGGTTATGATGATGTGAATAGCAAAAGCAACAACACTGACAACACATAATACACTATGATAGATAACAGTATCTCTGAACAGGAACTAGGAACAAAAAGAACAGCGATGCACCTTCAAGTCCACTTTATAAAGTAAGTCTACGGGTATCTGCAACTAGGTACAGTTTTACAGCGAAAACCGATTGTACAACTGAAGCTGTATCTGGAAATCCGTGAATATCCGTATAATTTGTATAAAAGTTTAAACAAGAGAGACTGCATTGAGCAAATATTCATTCGTGTATTATACTACATTTGTTTCATTTCTACTTTACCGCAATATTATCATATAATGTATTAATTTTTTTAAATGTTACATGGCGCCAGTATTATTTCAGGAACATTGGTAAGTGAAGACATATCAGGTAAGAACACAATGGGTCTGTTAAATCAAACCATGTTCCATGGAATATATACTTTACGTTGATTCTATTACGCTCTCTTCATTATCATATAACATTTCGAATAAGATACAGAACACTCGATTGTAAAACCACAAGTACAGTTGAGCCGGTCAAAGAAACAGGTAGATGACGAAAACATATAAGAAAAAAGGTGCAAAATCATCAAAAAATTAAATAACCAAACAGATAAAACTAAACTAAATGAGTAAAGTTAATCGCCACATTAATATGGCTGTTCAATGTTACTACTGGTTTAACCCCAGGCAGATCTTTCACTAGCTGATTATAGGCGCAGCCTGCGCCCCGTACATATATATTGCCAGCGGGGGAGGGAGTGGAGCTGAAGGATGGTAGGGGTTCCCTCTCCTGCTGGCAATATTTATGTACGAGGTGCAGGCTGCATCTATAATCAGCTGGTGGAAGATCTGCCTGGGGTTAAACTAGTAATAACATTGAACAGCCATATTGTTGTGGCGATTAATTTTACTTGTTAATATAGTTACTACTCTAATCTTTTATTGAGGGTTTACAACCAGTTACTTTGTTTAATCTAACTAAACAAATAATTAATATTTCGATTCGTGGTTGTATTTGGTTTGCAAGAATCTTCAAGTGAACAAGGTGGTGAGCTGGCAGAAACGTTAGCACGCCGGGCGAAATGCTTAGCCGTATTTCGTCTGCCGTTACGTTCTGAGTTCAAATTACGCCTAGGTCGACTTTGCCTTTCATTCTTTCGGGGTCGATTAAATAAGTACCAGTTACACACTGGGGTCGACATGATCGACTTAATCCTTTTGTCTTTCCTTGTTTGTCTCCCCCGTGTGTAGCCCCCTGTGGGCAGTAAAGAAATAAGAAACGTTAGCTCGCCGGGCGAAATGCTCAGCAGTATTTCGTCTGACGTTACGTTCTGAGGTCAAATTCCGCCGAGGTCGACTTTGCCTTTCATCTTTTCGGGTTCGGTAAATTAAGTACCAGTTATGTACTGAGGTCGATGTAATCTACTTAAACCCTTTGTCTGTCCTTGTTTGTCCCCTCTATGTTTAGTTCCTTGTGGGCAATAAAGATCTAATCGACTGGCCCCTTCCCCCAAAATCTCGAGCCTTGTGCCTAGAGTAGGAAAGTTATTGAATGCCAGTAAGGCAGCGAGCTGGCAGAAACGTTAGCACGCCGGGAGAAAGTCTTAACGGTATTTCGACAGTCTTTACGTTCTGAGTTCAAATTCCGCCGGAGGCGACTTTGCCTTTCATACTTTCGGGTCGATAAATTATGTACCAATTGCTTACTGAGGTCGATCTAATCGATTGGCCTCCTCCCCAAAAATTTCGAACCTTGTGCCTAGAGTAGAAAATAATATTGAATTTCACTATTTAAATGATCAATATACAAATTATTTTTTAGAAAAAATCCGGTTGGTTTCGCAAAAAGTTATCAAGATAGCTTTTCTAGAAAGACAGCTTATTCTCTGTTGAATATAAAATGTATCTGTTTTTAAATAATTTTTTTCCTCTTTTGTATATTCTTTAGTTCCAAGTAGTTTTGCATCTAAAACAGAGTGACTGATATTTCGACGCCGCAGGTAACAAAATGATTCTATCATATTTTTTTTACACTGCCTGATGAGAGTTATGGCCTTGGAAACTTACTGATCTCTCACGGAAAGGATTCCAGTTGAAGAATTACAGTCAAAACGGGAAATGATTTATAATTTGTATGAAGAAATATTTAAATATTTGGCGAAAAATATTTCACTTAAACGGGCTATGATGTACTCTCTGAAGTAGACGTATGTGTGTGTGTGTGTGTGTGTGTGTGCGCGTGTGTGTGTGTGTGTGCGTGTGTGTGTGTGTGTGTGTGTGTGT
>NC_068984.1:21988341-21993854 GCF_001194135.2 Octopus bimaculoides
ATATGTCTATATTTTTATATATATACATACAGATACACAGACAAATTATTTAAACACACGCATATAATACAATTTGTATATGTATGTGAATATGTGAATATTTGTGTGTGGCTGTGTCAGAAATATTTCCTTTGTCTACATGTAATCATAAATCTAAACATAAGAGTGTACTTCCATCTATGATTAAGTATATTAGATGTTTGAAATATAGCATAACCGTTTCATACATTTTGTATTAGCTCAAATTAGAGACAAGGACTGGCAATATTCCCACTATTACTTTTTTGCTTTATCACGAAACGAACACAACACATATATTTTCATGTAATGATAATAATAATAATAATAATAATAATAATAATAATAATAATAATGATGATAATAATAATGATGATAATAATAATAATAATAATAATAATAATAATACACATACTTATAAATATATGACCATATACATAAGCGCATATCCATGTCTAAAATTATATATATGTAGCTATACCAAGTGTATGTAAATTACAATAAACACACACACACACACACAGATACACACACACACATATATGTATGAATTTGTGTGATTGTTGCGTGTGTGTATGTGTGTGTTCTTATGAATATCAGATAGACATAATAGGTACAAAATATATAGGCCATATATTACAAATTGCAAATGTAAACTTACAGCCATTCATCCCCACCAAACGGCAGTTACAAATTGCTGTGCTTTAACAAAATAAAAGCTACTTACGCATATGATTCTGTTTGATCAAGAAAACGTAATGACACTTGGCATCTATACAAACTGGGTCTAAACATGAACTATTGAAACACATAGCTAAATATATATGTATATATATTATATATATATGTATATATATATATATATATATATATATATATATATATATATATATATATATATATATATATATATATATATATATATATACATATCATTATATGCTTGTGTGTGTGTTCCATTGCTTTTTGTTATCTATCGAATAGTTTATATTTCATACAGAGAAGGAAATTTCAAGCTGATAATGATTTTCTAAAGAAAAATGACACGACTTCATGACTTTTCTCGTCATGGCGTTAGAATAAAGTGGTATTTAATCGTAAGCGAAACGATAACACAACATAAAGGTTTGTATTATATAAGCGTAGATTGTCAGATTATAAAATACACTAATAAGTAGCACACAGTAAAATGTAGCAATAAATGTTGTGGTAAATATTTATAAAATACTTGATAATTTGATTTCGAAAAACAATTGTTAGAATCCTTCTGAGATTTCAGATTTATTTTACTTACAAATAAATATATTATTCTGTTGCCTATAAACTGTCAGCGAAATATAACCGTCCTGGAGCAAAATAATGAAATAAAAGTTGAGAATTTTGAAAACAGTTAATAATTGTTTATTTCTTCAATAAACATCTCGAAAGACAATTGACAAACCCTTTTGAGATTTCAGATTTAATTTTCTTACAAATAAATATATTATCTTGTTGTCTATAAATAAACTGTCAGCGAGATATAAAAACGCTAGAGCGAAGAAAAGGAATAAAAATAATAAATAGAAGACACAAGCAATACATCTAGAGAAATTATCACTTGAATATCGTTGACGGTAGTTGCAATAATAAAATATGTATGTCATTATAAATGCAGCAAATAACTTGAATACAATATAAAGTCTAATAACTTTATTAAAATTCCGAATTGGCCATTGTTTTATTACAGTTCTTAATTTCACCGTCTGTAAAGGTGATCTAATAAAGATGATAATTCACATAGACTTATCATTGCAAATTTCATAGAATGAAAATTAATCAATACTATTGACTCAGAAATTGAATGGCAACTCGTGCGCGCGTACACACCCACACATACAAATATACACACAAACGTCTATACTAATTAAGAAAAATACCATACATATAATTGCATTTTTATATACAAACACTTTTATATACAAACACTTTGCCCCTGCTGATTACCATTGATTCCCTAGCACCGTTTGTGTTTTTGACGCTGTTGACACAACCGAATGAAATGGTACTGCCAGGTGTCGAAACCACAGTGATATCCGTTTAACAGCTGATGATGGGAATACATATTTTGTGCGCTTGTTTGTAATACATTTATGTCTTAGTATCCTTATTGAGTTATCTTTCCTTCCAGTTAAGTGGAAAGTGTTTGTAGATTCAAAACAGAGTTTCTATAGATTTGTAACATACGTAAATATGTCAGAAATACACAGTTTATATACATAGCGACAACATAGCAATACTTTGAATGCCAACCCAACATTACAAAATAGACAAAGAGCTTTATAAATTCTACTTGGGCTTTTTGAAAATTGCCATGTATGGCAATTTCATTCCTCGTTGGTATATGGCTTATTTTATTTTGTAATACATATTAGCACTTTTTTGACTTAGACGTGCCCCCTCTAATTCAAGTTTTTCTTCATTCTCTCATTTAGAGCCCTATTACTTTTTCGCTTATAAGAATTTCCATATATATGTTGATTGTTAACCATGCATTTCCTTTGCTATCGTCTTTCCTAAGTAAGATTAAATTCGGTGATGAAATACAATGTGCCTGATTACTTTTGAACAGGGATATTCTCTTCCAGTATGATAGACACATTGTGGCATTTGATTTGATAACTAATTCAAGCTAAGAGCTGGTATGGTTCTTATACGGATATTTACTATTGAGGTAATAGTAATGACCTGGGTATGCATTATCGAGTTGTTTATGTGCTGGGTATTTATTTTTTTAATATTGAATTTTTCTGGCGACTCATTTTTCAAGTATCAGCTAATACTTGGTGCAGATTGTTTTTTCTGTGATGTTATATACATTTGGCAATTTCTTGACTCAAAGTCGGTAAGTTTAAGCAGTTCATCACGCATTAAGTTATGCTTCTTCAATTTAATAGCTTTTCTCATTTTGATTTAATCAGATATATGTTTCCTCAGTGTTTTTAGTAGTTTGTCGATCTCGTGCTGTGATATTTTTATTCTCCCCAGCTATATTCCTTCCACCAATAACAGAATTACATATTTAATATCGATTTTCTTTCTTCTATGTAGATGAGCATTTAAATGGAGCGTTATTCTGGTTTAATCGACGCCAGTTTATATCTGAAGTGTATTTTATCGACTTGGAGACGGGAATAATAAAAATACACATAGGCTGGATTTAAATTTTGATGTAAACATTCTTTCTGTTCCAAATTAATGGTTGCAGGCCCTATATTCGTTGTTTCCCGTATTATTAAATAAATCATTTTACTTATTGAGATAAAAACTGTTTAAACCACACAGGGGATTTCACAGATTTTATGTTTATGCTGAAAATATATTATTTAATGATAATTGTGGCAGAATGAAACAAGAAATGAAAATTAATGTAATTAATATGATGCCACTTGCTTGGAACTCCCAAGTGAAAAGCCAAAAAATAAAAAAAAGCATTAAGTAAACATCATTAAGATAACAAACCGATTTAATAATTAATGAATCTTTTTATTAATCATTGAGGCAGTGGAGACAGAAGATATTTAGTGATGCAAGTTTTCTGTAAAGCTGATATAATGCCAAAAATTACATGAAATGTTGAACTGAAAGAGCATTGAGATATAGCAGGTTCCATTGTCCTTATGTGTGAGATAACAATACAATAAACGAACTGTAGAGCAAATCTCATTTCAGATGTATGGTGTGTTAAATCTGTTGCTGTCAACTGGAACCTTAACATACTAAATCTGTAATATTATGGCTTATTTCAAAACAGCATAGAAAACAAAAGAATAGGGGTAACTGCCTATGAACCTAATATAGCATGCAGTTTCGATTCTAACAGCAGCTGTTCCTAAATATTTTAGTCACAGTTAATTTTGGTTAAACGTCTGAGACGTTGTAAACATGCAATGTAATGGACCACTTAATTAGCTTTATAATACATCGATATGTTTCATGCAGCGAAATTTCCAAAATGAGATTTGTCATCCATGAAAAGTGAGTTCTAGCATTTTCGGAAGAGACTTTGTAATGTCAGAACTAAACTTCTCTACAGAACAATCGAATTTATTTTATTTTCCGATGGTCACTAAGTGCTTCATTTTTATCCTACCGGAAGTAAGTTATCTTTGGTTTTGTTGGTTATATATTGTTTGTTATATATTGTTTGTTCCTAATATATCCAAAATCCACTACGATTATGTATACCAGGATATTCGGCTAAATTAAATGTAGCATTGTCAACAAAATACCCCATTTGCCTACTTTACTTGCTCCCAGCGTTTATTGCAGCATAGATTTGGTCGTATATATTGCTTTGACGTCCTAACGATAACATTAAACAGATTGTAAAAAAAAAAAAAAATGAAACCTAAACACAACGATTATCTCTCCAACAGGACCTCACAGGAACGTGTGTAACAAATGCATCTCACTGTATAAACAGACAAATAATTAAAGTATACTGGTGAGAAACAACAAATATAACGAACGGCTTCTTGAGAGGACATTTATGACAATTATCTCAAAGAAATTTTATAGTTTGAGATCCTTTAAAGATATAGCTATACCGAAACACACACACACACACACACACACACACACACACACACACACACACACACACACACACACACACACACACACACACACACACACACACACACACATCCAATCACCGACACACAAACAAACATAATTCTTAAATATCTATTTCAATTGTAGCTTTCGCATATATATTGTTCACCTAGATTCACTGCATAAAACCTATAATCGATTTATGCTCGATTTAGGCTATCTCAAGAAATATAGTTAATTTTCTTATGGATTTAGCATACAATGAATCTAATACAGATTTTCTTGACTTATTTTCTTATGCATGGTGACTATTATGATAGATGTCTCCAGTAAAACTAAATCAATTTAAATATACGCTTCCTTTACTGGTTTCATTTCTTTTCCAATAGATCGTAATGGATAGTTTCACAATAGATATGCAGTCTCAGATAGTCGTTTACACAGTCACAACCACGAACACATATAAAGACAAGGGTAAACACAAACGTATATGTATGTATAATATAATGTATAATGCAATATACAGGACCTGTATACACATACATATATGCACGTATAAATACCATTCGCCTATCTATCCATCCATCTATCTATCTATCTCTGTCTGTCTGTCTGTCTCTATCTATCTATCTATCGATCTATAAATCTATCTCTCTCTCTCTCTATATATATAGTTAAGATGTTAAAAAAGAAAAGAACCTAGTACTTAACACAAGTAGTTAGAGTTGTACATCTTAAAAAAAGTAAATTTTATTCAGCTTTAAGTTATAGGAAGATTTGTACGTGTAGAGACACCGCTACGTCTTCGGAAGCAAGAGAGGTAGATTCCAGTGTTGTTATCATACACACGCGCACATACACACTCACACACGCATACACATACTTATTCATACGCCTTTCTC
>NC_068984.1:21993941-21994368 GCF_001194135.2 Octopus bimaculoides
TATATATATATATTTATATATATATAAATATACACAAATATGGGGGTTTAGTTTACAGGTGATCTAAACGGCTAGGTACGTGCTGTAACGGATTACCAGGGCTCCATGGTTATAGCCGAGACGGTAGTTATGGAGTCATTGTGGATTTCCGATATGTTATGTGATATACTTTTATAAGTGGAGGGGTAAGAGAGGCCAGTGACTCCGAAGTTTCGGCCCGCTAGCCTTCGTCGTGCTACAGAAACTTCGAAATCATTGTCATCTCCACTTCTCGTAAAAGCATTATTGGTATGAATTCTACAGTAAGTATTGAATAATTCTTCAGTTTGACGTTAATTTATTATGCATTTTAATTCGTCATAAAAAATATATAAGATATATGTTTGTGTATCTGTATATATATATATATATATATATATATATATAT
>NC_068984.1:21994378-21996510 GCF_001194135.2 Octopus bimaculoides
TATATATATATATATATATATATACATATATACATATGTGTGTGTGTGTGCATTCCGTCTTCTATGACAAAGTAATCTTAAGTCTTGTTTTTGACCCTAAATTAGATACGGTGTTAAATATATGGAAGTAATATTCTCTAACTATGCTACTTATTTGAATATTGAAATCAGGAAAAGAGAAACCGATTGTTAGACACACATTGACTGATACTTATAGTTATCAAATCCAATTTGATATGTCTGGAAAACTGTGCTATATATTTATATTTATATATATATAAACGCATGTATGAATGTACATATGTATGTATATGTATATATATATATATATGTATATATATATTTGTGTTAGATAAATTTAGTCATTTTTTTCCTTTTATTTTAATCCTTTCCTGTTTTTTCGCTTTAACACAGAAAGCATTTTTTATCGTTACTGTTTTATGACTGTTATAGTGCTATTATTCCTGTACAACTTTTTTGTTTATCATTTCTATTTTTTAATTTTGGAATTTGAATAAATTTTACTTTTTTTCCTACATATCACAATGGATTACCAAGAAGACAAAGAAAAAAAAATGTTTCTGCTAACTCATGACGAAATATATAAGGTAATATATGAAATACTTAAGTGTACAATATCCATAAGAAACTTTATCTGAAGCCCGACCAAAGTAATCATATATATTCTTTTCTACTCTAGGCACAAGGTCCGAAATTTTGGGGAAGGGGGCCAGTCGATTAGATCGTCCCCAGTACGCAAATGGCACTTAATTTATCCCGAAAGGATGAAAGTCAAAGTCGACCTCAGAACGTAAACACAGACGAAATACCTATTTCGTTATTGCCCACAAGGGGCTAAACATAGAGGGAACAAACAACAGACGAACGGATTAAGTCGATTACATCGACCCCAGTGCGTAACTGGTACTTAATTTATCGACCCCGAAAGGATGAAAGGCAAAGTCGACCTCGGCGGAATTTGAACTCAGAACATTGAAACAGACGAAATACCGCTAAGCATTTCGCCCGGCGTGCTAACGATTCTGCCTACTCGCCGCCTTAGTGAGCATATATATTGGCATAGTGAATGGAACACCACAGACTGTAGAGCAAAGACTGAGGTTCAATAGGCGATCGAATAATTTCTGGAGAAGGGGTCTGCAGACCTTATGAGTCGGAATCGGTAGGATATATAATGGTTAAAAATTAACTGTGTAATCTCGAATATCACACCGTGCCAAAGCTAGCTGCCAAAAAGAGTACTTTTGCTGCCACATAACGCATTGACGTAGCAGAAAATATTTAGTAACTTTTCCATATCGGAGAGTTATGTAGCGAATAATATTACTGTATGATTGGGACTCGTAGATTCAGTAGGACTGTGAGGAGGGTCGACTAACTCAAGCGTCTTGAACCCGTGTTCCACGTTGTATCTTAATCTGCTAGAAACAACAACTAAATTTCCTCCGTATTAAGCTCTGCCATCGTAAATAAGAAAAAGACACACAAGCAATTCTATTCCGATAAAGACGAGATGATCATGGCTGGAAAGCCTTGGTAATTTGTTTATTCTATATGAGTTCATACAGAGACGAACAATAACAAAGATATCTTTAAAAAATCCAACTTAGAGATATCACAAACTTTGTGGCAAAGAAAATTTCTCGAAAGTCCATGTAAAATTGGAAATGATAGTCGATTTATAAGTGGGAGAGAAAAAAATACAAAAAGTAAATAAATAAAAGGGGGGAAATGCCATTTCTGCGAAGCTGATGTTTATGTCAGCAATTGCCAATAACGCAAAGTTCTGTGGCAATTAGTCTAGAAGTTTTAACTGAATAGGCAAGATAATTTTCTGAATTAATACATATGGAAGGAATATTTTTCCTAGGAGGTCAATGTGGCGTAGGCATTATTTTGTAAAGCCATTCTGTACAATTTGTCAAAGAATACTGCAGCAAATAAGGATTGAGAACCGTATATGCAAAAAAGAAGAAAAAAAAGCGTTGGTTTAATAGATTACGTTTAGAGTTACAATGACAGCTCTTACCAGTAGTGTAACGTTTAGCACACAAACACCTACATATATATATATATATATATATATATATATATATATATATATATATATA
>NC_068984.1:21997007-21997359 GCF_001194135.2 Octopus bimaculoides
AGAGAGAGAGAGAGAGAGAGAGAGAGAGAGAGAGAGAGAGATGAAATAGGACCATTTATTTAGTCGAAATTGAAGATTTAGTCTGTCGCTCCTGTTTCTGTACAGCGCGATGACTGTTATTACGGGGAAATAAATGAGGATAATCGAAGAAGAAGAGAGAGAGAGATGGAGAGTGAGAGGGGAGAGGAAGAGAGAGAGGGAGGGAGTGAGTGAGATAGAGAGTGAGAGAAAGAATGTAGGCTCAGTTTTGAATAAATAATCTCTGCATTATATAATGAGTACTTTTTCTATCGTTTGCAAATCCAAAACACACACACAAACAATACACATGTGCAGACATCACACATATATG
>NC_068984.1:21997437-22000502 GCF_001194135.2 Octopus bimaculoides
ATATATGCATGCATATATATATACATATATACATGTATATATATATATACATATATACATATCCGCACACGCACACATATATGTATGTATGTGTGTGTGTATATATGTGTTTTTGAATATATATATATATATATATATACACATATATATATAGATATACTCTAAGTTACTGTAAAAGGAGTTGTAGTTTACGAAATATTCTTCTTGTCATATGATGGTTCGTATATGTGTTGTAATTCACTCTTTGAAAAATAACCTAATTTGATGCAATTAAGAATTTGAAAATTATTGTATTTTAATAGTTTCTTTTCATCTTCTGCAGACTAACGATCTGTCTTCAGAAGTTAAAACTACTTTTACTTTGTTCGCATGTTGTCAGTTTGAATCTAAGATTTCTGCCTTTTAATTATACACATAGTTTGGCTTTATAAATGTCATAGTCTTTGAAGTTTTGTAACTGCAGTTTCCCTCAATCATTGATTTCCGCCGATGCTGGCTGAGAAAAGAAAATATTTTTATGTAAGAATGCATGTGCGTAGTTATACCCACGTGAATCAAAATTCTACACATCCATAAATACATTCTGTCCCAGATACAGGCACACAAACATATGTGCAGATACTCAACTCAGGTACTTATGTGTGTGAGTACACACACATATATATATATATGTGTGTGTTTGTGTGAGTATATATAAGTGTATATATATCTACATATAAACATGTATAAATATATATGCATATATACACACACATACATATATATGTGTATATCGAGAAAGAGAGAGATACTATTGCAGCCGTACATGAATAAATAAAGGAAGTAGATGAAATGCGAGTGGTCGTAAACAATGGAAAATTAAAAATACAATTTCTCCCAGAAATTTTTCGAAAAATAATGAAAAACGATAATAAAATAAAAATAGATTAAAAGAAAACAAATGAATATACAAGAGAAATTGAATTTTTAAAATTGAATTTTAAGAAAGAGAACAAAAATAGCTGCAAAAAAAAACCCCCCAAAAAAAACACGTTTCCTTTCTCTGAACAAAAGAGCATAAAACAGAATTTAAGAAAAAATAATAAGGCTAGTAGTAAAGTATTAAACATATAAAACACAAAAACATAGTACATACATATACATACATATATACATATCTACATGTATGTATGTATATATACACGCACGCACATATGTATACACAAACACACACGCACACATATTTAACTATATATTATTGGATAACATCGTACGCACGCACACATAAATATCTGTGTGTATGTCTACGTATTCATTACCATATACTAAAATGCACACGCGTAATATATGTATGCACAGAATTATGTGCTTCTGGTGACGTCTTACCGATATACAAACTGCAAGAGCTCACATAGTCACACAGATTCATACACAGGCACCCAACCTACACATATATAATAAATCATACATTTACACGCAGGAACATTATTAAAAGGGAGGAGTAAATATATGATAAAAAGCACGCTTTTCGGAAGCGATGAGTAAGATATTGGAAAATTAAGAGTGAAATCACGTATAGGTAGAAATTTATTGGACACATTACGGAAAGGTGTGAATAAATATATTAAAAAAATCCTAAAAGCAGGCGTAGTCGTATGGTTAAACGACTACATCATTCCGAGTTTCATAGCGGTTGTACGCCAACTGGGGCAAGACTCTTCTGCAATAATCTTGTGTTGATAATAGCCTTTTGAGTGAAATTTGGTATGCAAGGCTCGTTGTGTTATATATATATATATATATATATGTATGTATTTATGTATGTATGCATATATATGTGTGTCTGTGTGAACTGGGGGGACATTTGTGTGTTCTGTCTAACAAGTAAAGCAGCTACGTGGAAATATTTTCAATGGTATACAAAATGGAAGTATTAAATATAAAATATATTTGATATTGACTTCAGTGGGAAATAATCACTTCTCTTTCTTTTTGAGACTGTCATGAAGAAGTAAATAATTTCTTCTTTACTTTTGCTTATCGAATTCCAGTCACTTAGATATAAAATAAATATTAAAAAATAATAAAATATGATTTTGACAGCCATACGTCAGAAATAATAGCGTTGGAAGCATTCGATTAGGCAGACTCTATCGACGGCATGTCACTATGAATACATGCCGTATGTCCAAATGCTTCTTAGCGTGCTTAAATTTATTTATTTGTCTCGCATGAAGTACAGTTTCTTTGTGGAGAAACGCTAGCGACACAGGTTACTCATTTGGGAACTATACCAATGGCATCATGCAGGTGTAACTGTGTTACTTACACATGTATGCATACATACATACACATGCATATACTTATGTATTTGTGTGTGAATAGCATAGGGATGTACAATTATATTTAACGTGTTAGTGTACACTCAGACATGGAAAGACATACACTTCAGCATTTGTCTGGGGAGAAAAATTCTCCTTGTAAACAATATTCTACAAGGAGAATTCTCCTTACAGGCAGGTTATGAATGACGTCTTCAGGTTGTAGGGTGGAAGTTTTTTCTCCATGTTACTTACCGTTAGCTACGGATACGAAATCACCCTTTATATCCTCTAAGAACAAGGAGTTAGTACAGCAAATTTTTCTCACTAAACTGTTAGGCAGCTTGTACAAAAATGTGTTGCTCTTGTACGCAAAGCATTGTGAAGCAGAAATTAATGAATTAAAAGTGCTCTAAGCAGCGGAGAATAAAGCATAGGCGTGTTCAATCATATTAAATGTTTGAGAGTGTCATAGAAAAGACTTGTTTTCTATGAATGTTATAGAAAGTATATTATTTCAGCAGATGCCATCAACATACTTAACTAGATCAAAATATCTAAATAGATCAAATAGTAAAGAAAAGCTAAAATAAAGATGGTGCTAATAAGTTAGACATGGCTTGGACGAAGAATGACCGAAACCTATCAAAGTATCAAAATATATTACAAATATAATGAGCCTGAAATATATAGCCTTCTCTCTCTCTCTCTCTCTCTCTCTCTATATATATATATATATATATATATATATATATATATATATAT
>NC_068984.1:22000672-22002021 GCF_001194135.2 Octopus bimaculoides
AGAGAGAGAGAGAGAGAGAGAGAGAGAGAGAGAAAGAGAGAGAGAGACCCCACCGTTTGAGCAACTTTGTCGACATCTTACTCAAACCGTTTCTGAAATATGTGAATTTATACACCAATATCCCACACGATTATGGTATAGAAGCGATCACCTTCTGGCTAGAAAAATACCCAGAAGAGATCTCAGGACGCATCAACTACAGATTCATAATCGCAGCACTCAAATTCATCCTACTGAACAACTATTTCATGTTCGATACAGTTTACTATCGACAAAAATGTGGAATTGCAAGGGAAACCCGAGCTGCTCCAGTGATTGCGAATCTTGTAATGGGTTACCTAGAGCTTAAAATATATCAATAATCACTACAAAAATATGGCACCTCTTTTCATTGCTATTTAAAGGAGAACTGGAAGAGGTATTTGGACGATTACTTTATACATTGGAAAGACAGCATGGACAAACTCCTCGATTTCAAAATAATGCTTAACAATATTAATATCAAGATACAATTCACCATGGAGCACAGTAGTAAACAACTCCCTTTTCTTGACATCCTAATTAAAATAGTCAATAACCACATAGAAACAGACATCTTCTATAAACCCACAGATTCTAAACAATAACTATTATTCAACTCATGCCACCCCAAACACAGAAAAATTAATATACCTTATAATCTAGCGAAAAGAATCTGTACTATAGTTTCGGACACCTATACTCGTGAACGAGGGCTCCTTGAACTCAGATCAATACTAATCAAAAGACATTTCCCAATATCATTAATAAATGATGGCATTAAACGAGCTAAGGAAATAGATATACGAATATAAAGGGAAGTCAACCGAAATACTAAACCAGACTTAAAAATACTCCCATACATCTCCACACATAACCCTAGAAACAACGAAGACTTTAACATTATCATCCAAAATCTACCCATCCGCACAGGAGATAAACCAATTAACAAAATTTTAGGCACATTCAAAATTATCAAAAGCAAAATGCAACCAGCGCAAGACTATATCCATTAACAACAGAACCAAAAGTGAAAAAACGTGGTCAACCTAACTGTGGTACATGCCCCCACCTTTTAGAGGGTTCAGAGTTCCACTTTAAACAAGGTGAAATATTTAAGATTAAATCAAATTTCACCTGTGCCTCGGAAAATCTAATCTATGCCATTACATGCTTAGGGTGTGGCAATAATTATATTGGCCAAACAGGAATTCACTCCGTCGAAGAATCACTCTCCACAAAGAACAAATCTGCCACCCAGAGTACAGACAGATACAGGTCAGTGGACACATAGAAAGGTGTGCTAGGAATCTTAATTCTAATTTCCTAAT
>NC_068984.1:22002621-22006192 GCF_001194135.2 Octopus bimaculoides
GAGAGAGAGAGAGAGAGAGAGAGAGAGAGAGAGGTGGAGAGAGAGAGAGAGAGAGGTGGAGAGACAGAGTGTAAGAAAAAAATATAGAAAAAAAAAAAAGAGAAAAAGAGCTAGATATAGAGAAAATGAATAGCGCCTCTACATATCTTACTTACTGTGGATGTATTGTAGGAACGCCACAAAAATGCAGTATTTGTCTTGAGAGAGAATATCTTGCATACATGTTTAGTGCATAAAAGCACAGAAATATCTGTGTGGGTGTGTGCATATATGCATATAAAGAGATGTATTTGTAAGTATATATTTATGTATACGCATATGTATTTGTGTATATGTATGAGTGTGTATATATATACATATGTATGTATGTGTATATACATATGTATGTATATATACACATATGCATATATATATATATATACATATATATATATATATATATATATATATGCACGTATCATGCACACTCACGCATATATATGCGTGTGTGTGTGTGTGTGTGTGTGTATGTGAGTGGGCATGCATGCATATATATGCATCCTAAGTAAATTGTGCTACATCTAAAGGCATGCAAACATCCTCTAGACTATGAAGAATTTCAGTGCCCTCTGTTTGCAGATGTAGGAGGTATTTGTTATGGAATGTCTGCTAATCTGTTTTTACAAAGAGAAAATTCTAACTTTCGACTGTACGCAGGTTACATTGCTTCTATGTTGGTTTCGAAACGAAACGTCGTGTTGGTAATGACATAGTTTGGATAGATTGATGGTTACATATATGTTTGCTTTGAACAATTCTTTTATTTATTTTGAGTGGAAAATAAATTTCAAATTATGAATGCTGTGCTACAGTGAGATGTTCAACTCTTGTTTGCAGCTATATAAACTATATCCGAAATGTAACAACTTAGAAGAATAAGAAATATAATGGAATTATGGAAAAGTATTTAATAGGTAAGCTAAGAATTTTGATCTTTCCTACTCTAGGCACAAGGCCTGAAATTTTGTGGGAGGGGCCAGTCGATTAGATCGACCTAAGTACGCAATTGGTATTTAATTTTTGACGCCGAAAGGATGAAAAGCAAAGTTGACCTCAGTGGAATTGGGACTCATAACGTAAAGACAGACGAAATGCCGCTAAGCACTTTGCCCGGCGTGCTAACTTTTCTGTCAGCACGCCGCCTTTTTGATCTGCTATTAATGAAACACACATGTAAAGCTCAGTATACAGGCCTGATGAAATAGGCAGATATGTAGGATTGAACCTAATCATGAACAAAATCTAAATTATGAAAGTATGGGATGTGGATAGCTGGAGTGTATTATTGAATAGATACGAACTAGAGACATGAGATTAAATATCGAGTCTAAATGTCTCACAGATGTAATAGACCGTGATGTTAATAAGAAACTAAATTGAGTGAAACATTTCAGAACTGAAATCAAGCAATGCTATTTCAAATGCTTTGGACTAAACTTGGACATTCATACAGGAATTAAACTGGGATATGCTATAAACTCTGGCTTACAGTCACGGCATAGCAATCAAACAGGAAGCAATTGTCTTTGAGACTTTGAAAGAAAATAGGGTGCCAAACCTAGATATTTTGTGAAAGAAATGAAACACAATTAATGAAGAGTAGGCGGCATTGATTAAACCATGCTCTTCAGTCTCAGTCCAAAGACTGCCCAATTCTTCAAATGATGAAATGAATGAACTAAGGTATCTGATGAAGAGGAAAATCTGTCTACTTAACTGAGAACAAAAGAGAAAGGGGGAAAAGATCACTGCAGGTCACAAATTGAAACAGAAGCAGAGCATGGACAATGCTAGTGAGAATTCATAAACTCATTTACGTAAAATGGTTTTCGTAGCCCAAACGTCAGCAGTGTAATATATGTGTGTATAATTGTGTATGTTTGTATGTGCGTGTGTGTTTGCACCATATATCATACAAGCATTCATTTATATTAGCATTTATGCAAGAAATAAACATATTTTGAACCCAGAGTCTTTAAATACACACAGAGGCGCACACGCTTATGCACATAAAAGCACATACACTACACATAAGTTTTCCTCCTCCTCCTCATCCTACTACTACTACTACTACTACTACTACTACTACTACTACTACTACCACCTTACATGTATTTGCTTCAGTGATCCTAAACATTTTTGAAGTGCCGAAACATTTATCGACGTTAATATTCAGGGTTATTTGCATGAATATCTAAATATACATATTTAAGTCTGTTTATATCAATATTGTTTGATGAATTATGTTTTAAAAAATCACTTTTCCCACCACAAATTCATTGATCATTCTTTTATCCTTTATGTGCAGTCTTACAAAGAGTCTTTCATCTGTGATCGTTATCTTTGAAATATATCCGTTATTCGTACAATTACTTTCTTTCACATTTATGTTATTTTCTATTGCATTTTTGTCACCCATTTAATTTCGTTCTAGCAGTTAAGCAGCCTCATTTTCACAGTAAATCTACATATTTATTACACATTCTAGGGGTTCCGTTGCCTTATTTATGTTTTATCGTAATTTTGATATATTTTTGTACTTATATGTATTCATTTAAATTGGTCTTCAAAATATTTTAACCTAGTTGTTTATCACGCTAATGTTAGACACCTTCTACGAATCTTTCCGCTGACTGTGGCTGATAATCGATGCTAACAAAGAATGCGAGAGCAATGTTTTCAAGTATTCATCGCTCGCATTCAAGATGGTTACGTCTGTCATTATTATCTTCATTCGAAGTTATTCATTTGTAATATTAGATGTATGTATATGCATTCGCCATGAATAATTTTTGTGAGTATTATATTGCAAGCGCATGTCGGCGTCTCTATAGTTAACAATGCTTAAGTCTCACTGCATATCGTACTTATATCTTTTGACATATATTGATAAATGATGGAGACAGACAGCTAGATATGGAGATAGAATGATAGATAACTAGATAGACGGATAGATAGATAAAACGATAGGCAGTTACGTAGACAAATAGACATATATATATATATATATATATATATATATATATATATATAGAGAGAGAGAGAGAGAGAGACAGATGCAGAGAGACAGATTTAGATAGATACATAGATTTATAGATAGGTAAAGTGATAGATACACAAGACAAATGCACAGATATTAGCAAATAGGCATGCACATGTGTGAATATGTACATGGTGAAATGAATTGAATATTTATGTAAAGACAGAGACACTTACATACACACGAACACACACGCATATACATGCACATTATCGGTTCTAATATTTGCCACAAATATTTAACCCGCAGGCGACAGGAAGATATGTCTTTAACCATATGGAAGCGTATTTGTGTGTACATTTATAGAGGTCTCCCTGAGTAGCACGGGTGGCTATATTTTCGTGTACATATTATCATATGTAAGTACATACTGAGGCTCAATATGTATTATCAGCGTGTATCTGTTTATACATTTGTTGTTACTCATTTGCATGTATAACACGTATATATATATATATATATATATATATATATATATATATATATATATAT
>NC_068984.1:22006404-22009134 GCF_001194135.2 Octopus bimaculoides
ACATATACGTGTGTGTTGTGGTTTTTAGTGTCCAAATATATAGATGGGTGAAGTTTTATTGACGCCAATAAATTGGTTTTTAGAGTGAAAAGACCTTAAATGTTTTTCTACTGGACACTCCGACGGCGTTTAAGAAGCTAATACTCTCTATTAAACTTATCGAGTAATATCTCATTTTGGTTAGCATTTCATTCTACTTTAAGTTTCTGGACTGAATAAATCTTTTACATAGAAGCACTTTTACAAAGGGTTTCTTTTTCAATTAAACTGAAATTTGTGAAACAATATTAAAAAAAAAAATCGAGGAGATAATAGATCTGGACGGGAGCCAAAAGGATTAAAGAGTCAAATAACTTTCCTAAATGTAGAGAGTGCAAGAAATAGTAGTATATCTCATTCAAATAAAAATAAAAGTCGAGCAACAGGAAATGGTGGCAAACATGCATGGAGATAACTAGTAGTATTCATGCTTTCCAAACGAAGCATATTCAAATGAAGCAACAGTCTATTATTCCTCCCGAAAAATGACACAAAGTGTCCAATGAACAACGCAATTGCTTTCAAAATTGATGAAGAATTGAAGCTAATGGGTCTGGGATACAATTCCAAGAAGGATTAATGGAAGTAAAAGAAATCAATCATCTCAACCAATTCTATAAATTCACATAGAAATAGACGTAGAATATTTCAGTGTTTATTATTTTTTAGTAATATAGATTTCTGATGTGAACATAGGGCTTCACATGAAGGCAGAAGATAGAATCAGTTACATCAAGCCCAGTACTTGGCTGATATTTTATTTCATCAGTATATGGAAGGACAGAAGTAAAATTCTACAGGCTCCCTGGATATAGTTACTACATTACAGTATTCCTGTATTCAATTTTCTCGGAGAACATATTAGATTATGTTGGCCATACATTTACCGGAGGAGAAAGAAGTATTTTGTGACGGTGCTTTAATCAAGATAAAGTCTCTTGCTATACATCGCTGGCTATATTTGTCAAGGCTAATAAGTGTCCTATTATGACGTCAAAATGATTAAAAATAAAAATGTTAAGCGTTCATAAGAATAGAGCTAAGTGACTTACGCACAGGAAAACAAAACAGTGTGAATAATGTATTAAAACTGAATGTAAACTGAGTCATCAACGACTAAGAGTTCCTGTTTCACAACTGGTGATATTCATAATATATCTAAGAGTCTTGACAGTATAAATTAGGCTATTCCATCTCAGAACTTACCTTCAATCATGACGAGTTTAAATAATAAATTAGTCAGGTCTAAAAACAGCATGAAAAGGGCGAGAATATATTCTACGATAGCCCAGTTTATAAAATGTCAAATTTGTATGTCAATTATCATCTAGTGGTTAACCTCATAAACAAAATCGTGTGAGGAGTGCACATCTTTTATAAGAAATTTGGCTGCATAATGGCTTAAAACGTATATATATATCAGTGTGTTTCTCTATCTATCTATCTATCTATTGATATATATATTCATATAGACAGATATATATATATATATATATGTATATATATATATATAGATAGATAGATAGAAACCAGTAAAGGACCTCTTTATCATAAGTTCGTTCTCTATGTTAATGTGAAATATTGTCAAATTGCTAATAAAATTCAGGAAGTGCTGAAAGTCACTTTCAGAGCGAAGATCTGTACGTTTTAAATAGGTCGTTATTATTTTTTTTTATTTGTACTGAAAATTCATCAAATTTTGTGAGCAAACATAAAAATGACGAAAAAGAAAACGTAATAAATGACTAAAATCGTAAGTAATTACAATTAAAACTAATTTATAGAGGAAATATTTGCTAATACTTACCAGAACGTAAGAAAACCGTAGAACGGTTTGATAATTAGTCACTTATTTGAAAGTCACAACTGATTAACTCGCTTGATTATAAATGTATTCTGTAAAAGAAATAAAGACACTCAATGTATACAAAAGCATAATCAGTATAATGAATAGAACTAACATGTTATGACTCAAAAAGTTTCATTCATGAAAGAATCATAGCAACATTCTTGAATATTATTAGAAATATAAATGAAATAAAATTCTCAGAAATGTGTGATGTAATAGCTAGAAAGGAACTTACACGATTAATTCATGCGATGCACACAGAACAGTGAGAAACCAAATAATAACGTATCTACTAATGCTTTATAAATACTGGTAAATTTGGAGGTGAATGTCTGATCATGTTCACCAGAGCAAAGGGATTTGTGATGTTTGGAGTTTTTCGACTTTGTTGTGCATTTCGCCAGTCGAAGCTACTCCACAGCCAGATCGATTAATGTGACAAAGTACGAGCTCCTGTGCTTAGAGGTCGAAACACCAATTGTCATGCAGTTCCTTTTGTCAGAGGAAAAACAACAGTGATTAGACGTTCAAGTTTGAATCTGTTGGAACTAATTAAGGATGAATAGTTACATTGTAAATTACGATGGCTTTGCGTCAATTCAACCTCGTTACTGCATTAACGCTCACGTTTGTGTAGTTCACGGATATGAACCGGGGTTGTGATGAATGTGATGAGTAGTTAGTGGAACACCTCTCGTTGAATAACTACTACTTCCGAGGTTCTGGTATCTAGGAAACAGGTAGCTTGGATTTTTACCTGCTCCATTTCATCAACTTGAATACACACACACACACACACACACACACACACACACACACACACACACACACACACACACACA
>NC_068984.1:22009437-22024448 GCF_001194135.2 Octopus bimaculoides
ATATATATATATATATATATATAATTTAGAGAACCACCAATATACAATTCAAACAATGAAGGACACCATCAAGAAAAACGTACTCTACAAAATACTAATTTAAAAATCTATAAAAACTAAAGGAAAAGTATAAAATCCATAAAATCTATAAAATACCAGACTAAAAATTTAATTCAATTTAGTAAATTGATAAACTACAAGGTAAAGTGTTGACTACGCGCGTTTCGTGGCCACATTATAGCAGAAAAAACCCAGTTCAATTCAGAATAAATTGTAGATTATATTCTACTCAAAATACAGTCACTCATCAGGTCTTTGGAAAAAATAAGAATTCAAATAACGTATCTTACTAAGTAAATAATAAAAATATCAGTACATGTAGGGAAGCTCTCGATAGTGTTATTAAATAAATAAATTCGAACGTTAAACAATATAAGTAAAATAAACGGCATTACTTATCTTATCGACGATCTCTTGTTCACAAATTTTGGGGGAAGGGGCCAGTCGATTAGATTGATCTCAGTACGCAACTGGTACTTACTTTATCGAACCCTAAAGGATGAAAGACAAAGTCGACCTCGGTGGAATTTCAACTCAAAACGTAAAGACAGACTGAATACCGCTAAGCATTTCGCCCAACGTGCTAACGTTTCTGCCAGCTCGTCGCCTTAAACACGTAACATTTCTACTAGAGATTGATTATGTTAATAATAGAGTATTTAATAAATTTAAATATTTAATGATAATTTTGTTTTATACATGCTGCTTTATTATATCGTTTATAGACTCTGAAGGGGGCTGGTACGTATTCTATTTTCTGTAATTTTAAAGAAATATTTGCATGTTTAATGAATGCACATCTAACGGATATTTATAACGATAACTAAATTGTACTACGTGATAGAGAAAACTAGTAAAGTTGCGAATTATTTATATCAACGGGAGTGGCTGTGTGGTAAGTAGCTTGCTTACCAACTACATGGTTCCGGGTTTAGTCCCACTGCGTGGAACCTTGCGCAAGTGTCTTCCACTATAGCCTCGGGCCGACCAAAGCCTTGTGAGTGGATTTGGTAGCCGGAAACTGAAAGAAGCCCATCGTATATACGTATATGTATATATATATATATATATATATATATATATATATATATATATATATATATATATATATATATATATATATACGTGTGTTTGTGTGTCTTTGTGACCCCACCATAGCTTGACAACTGATGCTGCTGTGCTTACATCCCCGTAACTTACCGGTTCGGCAAAAGAGACCGATAGAATAAGTACTAGGATTACAAAGAATAGGTCCTGGGGTCGATTTGCTCGACTAAAGGCGGTGCTCCAGCATGGCCGCAGTCAAATGACTGAAACAAGTAAAAGAGTAAACGTGAAGCCAATGAGAAATGAATAAGCAGGTGTTTACTTCACTGAACACGATATGAATGTGACAACGGTAACAGAGTAGTGTCTATACCTGGCAGGTATAACTGAGAAACAACAAAAAACCTCTAATCTCCTATAGAAAATTATACAAGTTTTAGATATGACTTGTATTTCGCGCACTTATATTTAATCAAATCGGCAATTTTCTCTGAAGTAAACATGCATCTGCCATTAATTAATTTTCATTTCAGCGTCACTCAATGTGCGTATATGTGTGTGTATGTGAATAACTTTAAGGGTTAATTTACGGTGTGATTAGAATCGCCCGAGGTTTCAGAAGCTAAACACTCGTATAACGTGTTTGAACATTGTTTAATTTTCAAAGTGTTGATTTTTGCTTAAATGGTTTGCTTGGAAACAATAATTTTACTGAATTAGTTAAGATTAGTTTCAATTATAAATTTATAAATCACGAAAGGATAAAAAGACCTAACGTCTATAAAATTTAATAATATAATTATGAACTTAATAAATCGGTCCAGCATCGACATAATTAATTACCAACATCAAAATAATGGCGTTGATGAAGATGCTTCTCATCCTCATCATCATCACATCGACCAAATCATTAAGAACACATCCAAAATTAATAACATCAACACTTTATCACCACCACACCAACAAATCCACCACCACTTAAATATTTGACAATGTCACCATAAACTATAGAAATATTATCAATTTATACTGTCATCATTAATACAATTGTGACTAGAAGCATCATCACAAAACTACAAGATCATTAACTTTGAATAAACGACATGACCGATAACTCTCCCATAAATACACATGACCACTAATATTGTTTTAAATAATATAAACAATAACAATACCATAATGACTCCTATCAATAATAACACACTATAACTACCAAGGATATCATAAAGCCCATTACATCCTGCATTACCATTTTAAAGTGAATTAATCATGCAACATTAAACACTAAAGTTAGAGTCAGAAATGCAACTAACCAATTTATCATGTAACCATAAATATCACTATTAGCACCAGGTAACCAACAAACCAACATTATCGTTAGTACTGCTCCACAAAACTACATTCTGCTTAAATTATGTTGCCAACAGTGAAATAAACAATTCCTATAAAACAATATGAGATATTACCATATTCAAAGAAATAATAACAATAATAATAATAATAATAATAATAATAAATACATAAGACGTTCTATGAATAAATGACAGACAGTGCTACAGCTCCAAACAAAAGAGGGGCTCGTGAAAACCAAAGTTATCCCCATTAGAAGAGGAATATTCCAGGGAGACACGCTATCTTCACTCCTGTTCTGCTTGACACTGACACCTTTATCTGACTTGCTAAATGGAACTGGATGCGGATACAAATGTTACGGCAAAACAATAAGCCACCTTTTATATAGGGATGACATAAAACTATACGCAACAAATGATAAACAGCTAGAAACACTACTACAGACAGTACATGGATTTACCAAAGAAATAAATATGAAATTTGGATTAGAAAAATGTGGCAAAACAACCCTGAAAAGAGGAAAACTAGTTTAGAGTAGCAACATCACACTAGATAAAGCCAATGAAATAAGAGAATTAAAGCAAAGCCAGGCATACAAAAACTTAGGAATCAATGAACTAGATAGGATACAACACACACAAATGAAAGAGAACATAAAGAAAGAATACTACAGACGAGTTAGATCAAAACTGAAAACAGAGCTCAATGCTAAAAGCAAGATAATAGGTATTAACACTTTAGCCGTCCCAGTTATAAGTTACAGCTACAATATCCTTAACTGGACACTAAATGAACTAACGAAAATAGACAGGAAAGCAAGAAAAACAGTGACAGGATCTAGGATGCATCACCCAAAATCTGACATAGAAAGGCTATATATACAACGTACAGACGGTGGTGGAGGCCTTATAAAGCTGGAAGACTATTATAAAATAACCACCATGCAAAAATACCTACTTCAGAAGCAAGGAAAACTAATACAAATAGCCACAAAACACGAGCAAAACAAAAAATTGTTTTCAGTATTTAAAGAAGCTGACAAATACAAACAAGAAATCATACTACCTAACAAATATGAAGAAGAAGAAAAAACAACAAAAGCTATAAACCAAATGAAATCCAAACTAAAACTGGAACAGCAACGGACCATGATAAAACGATAGCAAGAAAATCCCCTTCATGGCAAATACTGGGCTAAATTAAATGCAAAACAAATAGACAGAGAAAAATCCCAGCAATGGTTGAGAAGCTCAAGACTCAAAGCAGAGATTGAAGAATTTTTAATTGCTGCACAAGACCAAAGCCACCCCACCAGAAATTACCAAAAACATATAATGAAAAGAAACATAACAAGTAACTGCAGAATATGCAGCAATGGACAAGAAAGGATAAATCATATTATCTCTGGTGGCCCAGTCCTGGCTAAGAAGGAATATATTCACAGACACGACAGAGCTGGGACCTACATACACTGGAAGCTATGCCAACACTATGGAATAACAACAGAAAGAAGATGGTATAGGCACAGGCCAGAAAAGGTCACAGAAAACGAGAAAGCAACCATACTCTGGGATATGCCAGTACCCACAAAAAGAGAAATTAAGGCCAATAGGCCAGATATAGTTGTCAGAGATCATGAAGAAAAAACTACTTTCTAATTGATGTATCAATACCAGCAGAGTTAACGTTTCCCTAAAAGTAATGGAGAAACTTTCAAAATACAAAGACCTGCAAATAGAGGTAACTCGAATGTGGAATCTAAAAACAGAAACAATTCCTATCATAGAAGGGCCTTAGGTATGATAAAAAAATATAAAGACAAATACATAACAAAAACACCAGGATTTGCAAATATATATAACATACAGAAAATTGCACTACTGGGCAAGACACACATCCTACGCAAAACACTTTCAATACATTAACCATAAGAGCATCACAGCAAACCACAGCACATACCCAAGGCACACAGAGCTGCGCTTGGTAGTGAAGTGAAAGCATGCTATAAAAATAAAATTACTGATTAATAATAATAATAATAATAATAATAATAATAATAATAATAATAATAATAGCAATAATAATAATAATAACAATGATAATAGTGACAAGATGCTAAAGCTCGCTGAAAACCATGAAGATATAAGAAACTTAATTCTGTTATGAAGGAGCATGATGGAAGTGCGGCGACTGCAAGTGCAAAGAAGGTGAACTCACTAGCAAAGCAACTGAAAAGTGTAAAGGTTGTGTCTATAATAATCGGTGTATTGAGAACTGTAAGCAAAGATATGAAAAAAATGGTTGAAGGAGATTGGAGTAGAATATCCTGTAGAGCTTCTACAGAAAGTTTGACTCTTAGAGGCAAGGAAAATTATCAGGAAGGTTCTAAGCACTAGAAAGATTATTGGAAACTTGTAGATGCCTAAATTTACTGCTAGTAACCTGCTACCCTCATAAATCCTGCCAGAAATAAGACCGAGCCTGAGTCAAATAAATAATAATAATATCAGTATCTCCTGCATGAATACTACAATATAATCACCATACAAACAATACAGCAGAGAAGGAGCCTCAATATCGCTGCTGTCAAATTTTTCTGAAATCGTAAACTACCATCTTAAAGAAAGACAGACATATTAGAAAGTACGGTGTTAAATAAACAGTGTACGAATAAAAGAAGAAAGAGGAACGGTCAGAACACCTTTGATCATACGTGCGCTTTATCAGAATTGACATGGGACTAAACAATAAGAAAATGACCAGTCAGTTCTATAAGTGTTTATGTCAAAATTATTTTAACCACAGACTATTCATGTGACTTCGGAGTAATTTAATATTTAGGTAAATATAAGTGTATCAATTCCAATAAAACAAACCGTCGCGAAGATTGAACGAATCAAGACTTTCTGTATTCCATGCTCTGCGAAATCTAAAGTGTTTTTTTTTTTTGTTTATTTATCATATATACATACATATATATATACAGAGTTGGCCAAAAGTCACCCGACAGTAAATCAGAATTCCATAAATAATGTCTGTAATTCTGTATTGACTCGAATGGAAAAATGTGTCGCTCAAGAAGGACTTCAGTTTGAACAAGTTTCGTAAGGTTTCATATTTAGATGCTTTTATTAAATTCATTCAGTTGTTAAACAAATAAATCTTGGAATTAAATGGTTTTGATTTACTGTAAGATGACTTTTGGCCAACCCTGTATATGCACACACGCACACACACACACACACACACACACACACACACACATATATATATATAACATAAAGTTAAATCATAATTACAATCAAATTCAATTTTGCAATCATATTATCCCTATTAATTACTAAGTTGATGATTATCAAATCGTTTCTTGTTGAGGAAACATAATCAACGAATTTCTAGTTGTGATCATCCCAGCATGTTGTATAGAAAGGCACTACGTTGTCCATTGTGTCCCTCCTTTTATAGTCAGTGTAACTGAATGAGATTTTTAAAGAGACTGAGTGTGATATGAAGGAGATTTTAGCGTGACAAACGTTCATGTAGAGCACACTCGTTGGCAGATGTTGTATCGCATGTAATTGAAATGTAGAAACAAGACGAAATTTATAATAATTTTTGCTAGTTATAACATGGTTCGTGATTTATTCAAACTGTTATGATTTGGTATTGGTTTTAATTGTAATTGGATGAAATTAGAATCATTAATTAAAACCAATTAGTTACTAACTTTTCCTAAAACAGGTTGAAATTTTTGGGACAACTTGTAAATCGAAATACATTTTGTAATGCAGATATAAATCTTCTAATGTACTTGTCTTGGGGTTCAGTTTAGAGGTTAGTGGTACTATATAATTTTGCCTTTAAAACAGTTTCAAAAGATGCCAGAATATAGAGAAATAAATAATAGCAATCGATACAAAATAGGTCTTCAGTGGATAGCAATATTTATTGTCAATGAATTAACAATTAGCATGAATCAGCTCTAGAAACAAGATACTGCATTGCTTGAAAAGGAAAAAAAATGTGTTGATTCTGAATACACTCATTACATTCAGTTAAATTATGAACATGAGAATGGAATAGAACATACTGCGTGTAAAAAACATATTGGCATATGTGTCATTCAGAAGTAGGTTGGCAGAATTGTTAGAGCGTCAAAGAAAATTCAGTATTTCTTCAGGCACTTCATATTTTGTATTCAAATTCTGCTAAGGTAAACTTTGCTTTTATCTCTCTTAGGCCGATATAATAAAGTACCATTACAGTTGGGGGTATAGATGATGTCGACTATTTTCTCTCCTCTCCAAATTGCTAACTTTTTGCCTAAATCTGAAATCATACATGCCGCTGAGGCATTAAAGTATTAAGAAAATGACAAGATAACGAAGTTTGTGTAAGAAAATGACGAGATAATGGTGTTTGTATAAGAAAATATAATCTAAGTCAAACCTTTAGTGACATCAAGGTTTTACCAATTTAACAGTATCGTAGATAGAGCAACTAAACAGGGATTGGCTGTTTTTATTCGAAATAAACAAATAAATAACTAATAAAAAATATTAGCACGCTTATACAAGTGAGCTTTGAATCAGTTTATATCACGCCATTTCCCATTCTAATATATTCATTGAATCGTATTCTTGTATTGGGCAATATAAGCCGCTCTGATTTCGATCAATTTATGCTGAAATTTAGATAGCAACACATTGAATAATTATAGTGTCCATGGCATTACTTGGTGTAGGTGTCGCTGTTATTATTGATATCAGTAGTGAAGGTCATTAATTTAAAGTCAGTAGTGCTGACAGAAGCTATAGTTTGGATTGAGGGTGAAAAATGGTTTTAGTGATGTGGTAGCAATAACAAGGGCGACAGATGGGAAAGAAAGAGGAGGCGAGAGCGGAAACTGTAAAACGTTTCTAGAGATTTATACGCAAACCTGTGATTCTAAATGATTTTTTTTTTTTTACTCTTAACACAAAATATGTCTTTTGCTTCTATCAAGTTATCTCTGTACTGCAAATCAATGTCAAACTGATTCAAATCGAGACAGAAATGTCAATCAGTGTTCCTTAATTAATTTATTTATTTGTATAATTCATTTATTTATTGCTCCTGGCTATGAAGAAAAGGCAGTTATTAACGTTTTCAAATAGATAACGGTTTTAGACATTTAAATATTTTCGCGGATACACTTATCTCTTCCATTCCATTCATTAGAAATTTGCATCTTCGTCATCCTTTCTTTCTTTCTTTTCCCGTCTGTCTATCTTTCTATCTCTTTTCCTCTCTCTCTTACTGCCTTCTTACTATCTTGTAATCATCAAAAATACATTAAAAAGAACAAGAGGCGCATCGGAATGATTTTAATTCTGGCAGGGAATGATGATGTAGATTATGATGATGAAGATGAATATGATATAGGGATGATCGTGAGAAAGACGAAGATAGGGTGACTAAAGACAAGATAGAAATCGGTCAATGTCAATAATAAAGAGTAGCAGTAACAGTAGTACCGATGTTATATTTAGATTACAGCGGCATGAATTATCACCACTTATTTCATTTATCAACTTAACCCTATCTTTCTAAACTCAGAGGCTCTAGTAGTTAAGAAATAGAATTCACAATCACGAAGTTCCGATTTTCATCTCACTGTATTGCACTGTGGTCAAGTGTCATTTCCGTTCTTCTGAGTTGACGGTGATCAATGAGTGGAATTGGGTTGACGAAAATTGCAATAGCCAATTATACATACATACATACATACATACACACACACACACATATATGTATATATACATTCGCACGCCGACCCCCATTCGACCCCTAGGCTATCATCGACACAGTGTAAATTGCTTACCGTCCCCTAGGGGCTCCCTCGGACCCCCTTTGGCGATCCCTGGTTTAGATCATCAGTGAAATATATCCCTCATATTCTTTGCATATATATATATATATATATATATATACAAATAAACAAATAGATAGATAGATAGGTAGATAGATAGATAGATAGATAGATAGATAGATAGATGATAATTGTAGTTTCTATGCAACAACATGGAATGTGTAGAGAATCTGTGTGAAACAGATGATTATAAACAGCGTGGGTTTGACACTGAACACAAGAAATAAAAGTAACAAAAGTACTGAAATTTTACTTTAGCAAGTTTAATTAGTCTTGATATTTCAGTCAAAATATCTTTTTAGAAAATTGCTACGGGAAAAAGAGATATGAATTATGTGTCTTAACATATAATTCATATCCGTTTGTGAGTGAGTGTGTGTGTGTCTGTGTGTGTGTATGTGCACGTCTCTCTTGCTCTCTCTCCCGCTCTATACTTCTGGAAAGTTTACTCGAAATATTAGGACTATTCAAAAATTTCTAACATGGTGTCAGTATCTTTGATATTGTAATAATTTATATGTAACCGATCTGATTTCAATTAATCTTTTGTAATACACTGATGTTCCACACCCAGACATACAAATACATACACGCGCGCTCACTCACACACACACGTGTGTGTGTGTGTGTGTGTGTGTGTGTGTGTGTGTGTGTGTGTGTGTGTGTGTGTGTGTGTGTGTGTGTGTGTGTGTGTGTGTGTGTGTGTGTGCATAAAGTTGCTCGTGGAGAAAGGTGACTGTCCAGTAGTTTTTAACCGGATACATATTGTTGTTTATGCTGCTATTCTTGTTTAACCTTAATACAGTAATTATCCAACATGCCTATTATTAAGACTACTTTATCCAAGACTCATTTTATTTTGGGGTGTGGAGCATGATTCAATAGATTCTTCATTTTAAAGATAGTAATAAGTACGATTTGATTGTTTTAAACAAATAGCTCAATCAACTACGTAGTCTTTCCTACTATAGACACAAGGCCTGAAATTTTTGGGGAAGGGGTAAGTCATTTACATCGACCCCAGTTCTTAGCTGGTGCTTAATTTATCGCAGTCGACCACGTAGTGGCCTACTCGTGATTCGTCAAATCGTAGTAATTCTATGGTCATTGTGGCATACATCGATTAAATCCAGATGATTAACAATATTCCAGCGCTGATCATCACATATGTATAGATATAAAGGACTTCGTTGTATAATGCTTTCTGTGTCTTTTTTTTTTAGATAACATGAGATGATATGCAGTTATAAAACTCATGTGAATACTATTTATTACAGTCTTTAAGAATCATGCTCGAGGGAATCTGATGGATCTGATCCATATCGAAACAATATCTCTTTTATATTTGAATACAACAATAGGACAAGAGACACTCCTTCCAGTTTTATAATATTCTCAATATATACTGTGCTAACCATTGCACATCAACGGTACTTCGGTACAGTTACATAATATGAACCACTTGGATACATATGTTGCTACTGGTATCGCATTTTGTTGCATAAGAAACCTACAATCTAGCGGACCTATGATCAAAAACATTCCATTTGTGATGACATCCGCGTGAACATAATTTTCAGGAGTGTTGCATCCAGAATCGCATTATATAATGCGTTCATTTACCATGGCGGTATGGTAGAATTTGATAGCGGTTTGGCTGCTATTTCTTGGTCATATGCCTCCTATAAGACCACCTAGCTGGTTCGTACGATGCATTGATTTTTTTCCTTTGACAAACTGGATCCTATGGATTTGGTCAAGCCTGTTTTTGAACTCTTTCACTTCAAAGCATACAAACATGTACACATTTCCTCAGCCCCATGTATGAAAGAATTTAAATATACATTTATAGGAGAGTGCAATCAGACTATACCACAATCATAACTTTAGCAAAAACTGGGGTGACTCAAATGAAACATCTGAACCAAGAACTGAATTTAGTTACACGTTTGTAACATAGAACACTTATCTCTTATTCTATGTCACTCCCACTCATTCACACACAATCTTAATTATCAAAAATGTCTACGAAAGAAACGCTGACAAGAAATTTAAAAAGAGAAACGCTTTTAAGTAAATGACCCCAGCCTACCCCCAATCTGTTATATATCTACAAACGTATCCACTGTAGTATCTATAATGTAGAAGCTATTGGGAAAGTTTACAATGCGGTTAAAATTCTACGTCAATCCTTGCACTAAGATTTAGATTCCAGGTTAATCTATTGTTGAGATGTAAGAAAGCAATGTAATCTTGAGATTTGTAAAGTATGTAGCACATGAGAAACCGAGGAGTCTTTTCTAACCTCAGTTTTGATTTGAGTTTGTGTATTCTTTAAATTATTCCCAAGCTTCCGATTTACATCACTGTGTTAGAAATGTGCAAATCTAAAGAGCTAACGTAGTCATTCGACACAGTTCGCTAAACAGTGAATAAAAAGCTAGCTTTAGTTAATTATAAAGTGAGAGGAAAAATTATATTTCTTTAAAATAATTCGATTTTTTCAGCAGATACTAACTTAATTTTTCTTATGCTTTTTATACCTGACTCTCCTTCAAATGTTAAGGAATATGAATTTCCTTCAAATGCTAAGGGTAGTTAAAGAACATGAATTAGATTATGAAATAATAATTCATTCTAGTTCAAACAGCTTTCACAAATGACTTACTAACTGTATCGTTGCAGCTGAGTGAGCGCTAAAATCTTATCGTGAAACTTGGATTCAAATAAAAATTAAAACAAATACAAGTACTATAATCATGTACTGATCAGAACATTTTATCCAATCAAAAAAATCTGCATGGATGTTATCCATGGTAACATATTAATGTTTTAATGTTACTTTATAGATTATATATGTATACTTGAAGCTAAAAGAAAAAAAGGATATGCAATATGCAATGCAAATAACCTAATACATACACACACATATATATATGTGGAATTTATAGACATTTAATGCATCGCTACGCGCGTTTCCACAAATCTCGTCTCTTAAGATCACAATCCGTATTCTTATGATGATTACACTGTAGTCCGTAGTACTAGTTCACCAGTCAGTATCATTAGACTCCGTGCGGCATAATGGAATAAGAGCTTTATTTGCATATTCAAAACTATTCCCTTAAACAAATTTGAAAGATATGTGTGTGTGTGTTTCTGAGTCTATGGGTGTGTTGGTGTATATGTTCTTTTGTTCTTTTACTCATTTGCTTGTTTCATGCCTTCGGCCACACTGGAGCACCGCCTTAAAGAGTTTTGTAGTCGAAGAAATCGATCTCAGGGCTCGTTCATTGTAAGCCTAGTACTTGTTCTGTCGGGCTCTTGGGCCGAACCACTAAGTTACTGGGAACTGCGTGCATGTGCAATATAAGTCATCTTCGTGGTTCACAGCTAATGTGTTAACAAAGATATCTCGGAGGTTTTGTGGGAAATATTTAGCATCTTAAAATTTATAATAAAAATATGCAATATTCTTGATAATGTAATCAGAAACAATTTGTCTCCATAGAATAGAGGATTAGATGATGATAGTATTTTTGTCTCAACTGTGCCGGCGTTGAAGTCTAAATGGAAAAAGAGAGTCTCAACGACTATTTTACATATTAAAAAGGCATTTGTCACCGTCATTAATAGAAGGGAACTAAATCATTTTATAGCGTCAGTGGAAAATAAAAGACAACATTTGAGTCGATAAAGAAGTCTCTGTGTAGCTATGCGTGTTGCATGAAATAGTCATCAAATCAATCTCTTTCACTGGAGGAGTTAGATTTGATGGCTAAACGTTAGTGCCATAAAATGTTGCGGTCACACTGCTTAATGTAATCCGAGGTACCGAAAATCACACAATGCGATTGGGCAGTAAATGCAGTTAATCCCAAGGAAAAAAGACAGACAAAAAAGAGACAGAAAAGAAAAAGAATAACAACAAATAACTATGAAATATGTGACTTAATTTTTATTTCCAGTTACAACAAAAATCTTCATTTGTGAAAGACGCTCTAATCTAGTTGTCTTATTTATGATTAGCAATATATCATTTATATAGTTTCTCCTCGGGCAAAATGATGGCGTTTTTTTTCCTTAAGATAACACAAGGAATATAATTATAGACTGTAATTAGACATTAATTATCATCAGGCTAATACTTCATGTCCTGTTTAAGGAATTTCGTTATACCCTAAAGTGAAATACTTATCTCTGCTTCCTTGAATATTCTTAGCTAATTATGAGCTTATAATTAACCTAGCATTATGATATTGAAAACAAACGTTGATAATTTCGAAATATCGTCCGTTCTTATTCCCAGCAGCAGAAGTAGAGAGGAACAGCAGCGCAACAACAGCAGCAGTAGTTTTGGTGGTACTTGCAGTAATAGCAGTTTATCTGCTGTCAACCCATTTCTAATAGATCTGAGAGTAAATGTGATCCGGCCCTGAACTTCCTGCTTAATTACATCCAGAGTGTAGAGAGTGTACACAGTTCAATGTGTACATTTTTTTGAAAGATAGTAGGGCCCGATTTGCGCGACTGTTTTAGCACTCATTTTTTTTTAATGGCATTTTTTGCCGCAGTTCAGTATTGTAATTTCATAAAATGAAGAGTTTTAGACAATGGTATAATATAGATGCAATTGTGCTAGCTGGAGAATGGACTACTAATGAAAATTAACTCCTTTTACGAATCACTAAGAAAAGTTTCATTTGTATAACTAGTGGCCTTTTATACATTTTCACACCTTGCTGAAATGAGATAATTTATAATTAAGTATTCGTCTTAGAAGAATAATGTGATATCTTCTCAGATATTAACGTTCATATGATTATTCCATTGGCCGCTGAAATAGTTGGAATAACATATCATATTGCAACAACTTCTTTATGTAGGTTCAAAATATATAAATGTTTTAACCATACAAAGCTTAACTGCAAGCAAGGAAAATCTTGGTTTGTATGTTAGATTCTGCACACAGACAAAATCACATACACACACACACACACGTACACAAAACACACACACTTATACATATATGCATACGTATATGTGTATATGCATTTACATGTTTATATTTTGGGTAGGTTGGGAATGTAGAATCAATGAATTCAGATCAACATGGCCTGCGAGCTGCTGTTGGTGCACAACTACTACTATTACTACTATTACTACTACTACTACTACTACTACTACTACCACCACCACCATCACCGCAGCCACCGCCGCTACTACATTTACTACTACTACTACTACTACTACTACTACTACTACTACATTTGCACAAATGCATTTCAGCATCATGTAGGTTTGAAAATAACTATATATTCCATATACTGTCAATATATTCTTGGCTTTAAGACTTAGCTATGTACTTTAGTAGCCATCTCCCACCAATGTACTGAACGGTTAATGTTATAACTTTATATATCAGCGGTCACCTCCTAACAGTATACTTTACATATACTCATATCCGAGTAAAATTTTCTATGTATCGCACCTTAGTAATATTTCCCATGTATCACGGCATAGTTATATTTTCAAATATTGTAACTAATGAGAATCGACTCCCGTAAGTAATTACACTTTTGTGCTTGTATTGGGATATCATAAATTCCATTTGCCTTACTTTCCAAACCCCAATTCGAATACCAAATACGAAATACATATTGAGTCATACATACATTTTGTAACCGCAGATTCATAAATATGGTTCTTAAAGATTTCAAGGCTTGGAACACCCAGAATTATCGTATAAAGTATCTTCAAGTTACATCAGAAATTTATAACATGTTCATGACATGACGTACACACACACCCCCCACACATACATTGGTGTGTGTATGTATGGTGTTCAGTGAAGGGAAAATATAATCTAAGGACAGAAGATACGTTTCAGATATAACATACAGGCGTGGCTGTGTGGTAAGAAGCTTACTTCCCAATCATATGGTTCCGGGTTCAGTCCGGTGCGTGGTACTTTGGACAATTGTCTTCTACTATAGCTTCGATCCAACCAAGTAGATTTGGTAGACGGAAACTGAAAGAAGCGCGTAGTATATATATATGTATATATATATATATATAGATATATATATATATATATATTCAAGGTGAATATGGTAGTTAAGTTTAGGCATGGTATTATACATACAATTTCAAAATAAGGTGTTAAAATCAAAATAAGCAACAAGGATATCCAAAGTTAATGCGGTACGATCGTTTCATGCGATGTGAACATTACATCAAATGTAAAATGCAGAGCAATCTTCAGCCGCAAAAAGATATAGAAATTTACTGAAATTTCATTTCAACAGAAATTTCATTTCTCCAAGTAGAAAGGAAGAATGCAAAAAAACCATTTTGACTTAGCCAGACCATAGTCCTCCTTCAAACCCAGAAGAATTAACAAGTGAGACAGAGACAGGCAGAAGCAAGAAAAATGCCGCTGTTACTTGAATACTATACAAATATGTCTTTAAAAAACACTTTTCTTTTAAATTTACCAAAATTTAATTTTTCAATAATTTTTCAAAAATCTATTATTCATATTTACTGTTGAAAAGATCTCAAGGATCGAAACCGGTTCTGTAATGTTCTTTATAAAAGTATTTTAGCATTTTCTACTTTGTCTTTTTTCCATATATAT